>NC_041363.1:26641176-26908676 GCF_900634415.1 Cottoperca gobio | reverse complement strand
CCTCAATTCAAAAGAACTAAGCGTCGGGGCAGACCTCAGGTTTTTGAGGTGGTAGTATCCGGATTGTGTAATCCTGTTGATTTGGGTTTTGACATTTTGAGTCCAGAACTACACCCAGATTTCTGACATGGTTTGATGATTTAAACATTAGGGCTTTGAGATAAGCACTAACATTATTAGACCATTCCTTTTTGGCATCAAAGTGTTTCCATTTTCTCCGTATATATTTATTTAAATTATATCAGTGCTGTGATGTGGTCAGTATCCAGATTGAACAGCATCAAAACAGCTTTTCTACGATTTTACCCAGAAGGGGATGATTAGGCTCATCTCTCTGTTGCAATGATCAAAGTTCTCCACACAGACTAATGAAGTATAATTTAATGTAATCTACTGCATGAATGGGGGAGGGGGGGGGGGGGGGGATTTTATCTACATTGAGACGAGATGCCTAACCCTTTCTACTGTACTGTGAGCGCTCCATCAATAACACAAGGATACATGCTGTTTAGAGTTAGGGTTTAATGAAAACCTTAAAGTCTTAAAAACAATATTTTTTCTCAGAATATTACCAACATTGTGCAATGCAACATGTATTTGCTAGTTCAGTTCAGACACAATTAGTTTGGACTAAAGTTCCATCTATAATGTCTTTCTAAGGAAGAACTCAAACGCTCAGAAAAGCTATCCAGATATATTCTTAACTTTTGCTAGTATCAAAATGACCAGATACACTTTAATGTTAATTGCTATTATACCTTCCATAATAAACAAGACTTAATTTATTCAGACACTTGGACAATAAACCTTTGAACCCTATTGTAACATCTATCACGTCTACAGTCTAAAATGTAATGCTCAGTTAGACGACTTAGAAATTGATGCAAAGTGAAACAGACGTGACATAAACACATTATTTTCCACTCGTCCCAAAATTCAATCACAGCCCGACTGGAGGTGTCAGGGCAATCAAAAAGCCATCAGTCCATCACCCTCATCAAACTCAATCACGCTCCCAACTGAGCCTCGGCAATCTGCACGCAAAGCAGCACCGGGGAGGGCACAACAATGCTTATTAATAATTCAAACTGGGGAGGAAATGTCTTGTTTCACACTGTTAACACACAGTTTCATTTGGGAAATAGCAGGAGAAGGGAGGCATTCATAGATCAACATCTTGATTGGTGTAATTATGGCTGCTTCAGTGAGGCAGCACGACAAGTCAAACTGTGTAATGGACTCGTGCTAATATGAATACAAGTCCTTATTAAAGAGTCTCTTGACATGTGAGATCTGAGTAATCTCTTCGTGGCCGAGGTTTGTCTGCTGTCTCAAACATTCTGTCTCTGAGGTTATCCTGCTCAACTCCTTTAATGTTATGTTCTATAACATTATGCTGGGGTTCCTGCTTTCTCCACTGCTCATACTGTATGCACAGTAGTGATCGCTTCTGAGGTTAAAGCTGCAATAGTCAACATTTTTCATATTGACAATGGATCAAATAACTGTTTGAATGAATCCACAAAGAATTATCACCCTCTCGACTATATGGAGGCGTTTAGCCTATTTTAGCTCCTTGTTTTGGTTTTCCGGTAAACAAGACTTAAATATGTGTTGGGAGGCAAACCCATGACTTTTAAGTGAGTACTAATGTTGTCCGTCTGCTGGATGTATAAAATGTTTTCACGAACATGTTAGCCATAACTAATGAGGTGATAGTCTGTAAATGTCTAGACATGTTAGACTGTCAACTTGCAGCCTGGTTCATCAGACTGTATCTGACAAAGGAGAAGATTCAACTAAACCACTGCTGGAATATGTAACAATATGGTAATATATAAACCAATCACAGCCCAAGTAGCAACATATTCAGGGCAAAGGAGGGGCAAGAATGTAAATGTACAGTATATATGTGTATTATGCATGCATTGGGTACAGTATGAAAGAAAGAAATCCAACATCCAGACTGTATTTATACTGCAGTGTAAATGCACCTAAGTCATGAGTAAACTATACAAGAGATGGGTTTGGTTGAGTTTGTGATCACAAAGGATACTTTAGTTTTATTTCCCACTTTACATCAATGTGGGGACAGACCCATTAAAACTGTTGGCTGAGGTGATAAAAGTGTAGGTTATGTTCTCCTTCACATGTCATAAAGCACCGTGCTGCATCTCAAAGTGAGCTCCCCAAAAGCAGACAGTAACACTTCTAATGTGGTTCTCCTCTTTTCAGCATGTTATCTGATGTACTGATTCAGGCTAGTTAGCTAGCTAGTGCTGATTATACAGCATGCTGTCAAACATTTTACACCGCTCGAACTCCTGCTCCATGTTGCTAGTGATGCTTTGTGTTTCAGCATGAGACGTAATGTCTGAGCTCTACAGCAAATGATGGATCTCCACTATTGTGAGCAAGTCTTCTTTTCACCGTGACCAGAAAATCATTAGGAACCCATCAGGCTTGTGTCATTTTTTAGTATAACTCCACTTGCAATCAAAGCCAACACAGCAGCAGATTAAATATATTGAGTTGAGATGCAGTAGAATAGAGCAGGCGTGTAATGAGGCTATGGGGTGTGTGGAGCAGGAGAAAGCAGAGGAGTCCTCTATGAGCAGGTCTAGTATTAGAATACAAAGGAGCCAAGCAGTGTCAGGCTTTGTGTCCGTCCATCATCCACAGCACTGAAAATCAATAGCCTTTGTATTACAGACAATACAATAAAACAACGTTCTCAATCTTGTACATTTTACAGATTCAAATAACCATACAGAAATATTCCTACACAGTACATTGCTACAGAAGAAAGGTTTAAAGAGTAGGTGATGTTTAAACAAATACATATCAGCATGAAGCAAAATCCCGAATGTAGAACAACTACAAAGGTCAGATCCTTCCTCATCGAGCACACAGCACAGCAACATGATGCAGGCAGTCACGAGACCCTTGGACAATGTAAACCTCGGGGCTACTTTGCACGAGTCAAAGAAAAAAGACTGTGTTCTTTAATTTAACATAATCGAACATTTGATCCTTTGTGTAAATGCTGTGAACAAGCAAGATTATCAACAAGAGTCGCAGCACCTACTGACAAAATGTAATCGTACGAAATGAATATAAAACATATTGTAAAATTACAAAATAAAAGCCAGTATCAATAATCCAATATTTGCCGACTGCGTGGCACTTTGTGGCACAACCATGAGCGGACTGCAGTATGAACAATTAACTCTAGCACAGACATAAATCATATTCTTCTGTAATACAATAATTTGAACATAGAAAAAAACAGCAGCCCGCTCTTATAGTAGGAACCAGATAATGCTGGGACAATACCACTGTTGTCCTTTATCCATTTATAAAGGACTTCAGTCAGTTTGACTTTTCATTAAGCACACATCCAAAACAGTGATTATTGCACTCTGCAGTCATACTGTAAAACAGTATGATTAAGACAGTTCTAACTTCATTAATATCTAATAACATGTTTTACATCCTCACTGGCCATGAAGAGATAACGCTCAAATGCTTAAATGTCCTATTCTGGACCAAAGCTGTCCGTATGCAGTAAAGCCTGAATGTCCTCATGGATGCATTAAGATGAAGAGCAGCTGATCCCTCACATACTTCCTCCAGCTCAGCTGACTTACATGGAGCAGGAAGCAACATGAAGGTACATAAGAGCAGTCTGAGGGCTCAGTCAGCCATGGACACACATTTACAGTGTGCAGGGAAGATTGAATATAAAGTTAAGGAGCATGTGTGGATGAATATTAAATAATAATAATAACAATATAATATATTATACTTTAAATTCCTCCGCTGAATCGTTCCTTAACTTTAACCTAAATTAAACGAGGAGCATAAAGTTTTCACTTTTTCCTGGTTTCTCATCAAAAAGAGATAAAGTGAAGAACACACACGTACATGAGTCTTATCTAATGGTGAAGCTGCATAATCGCAGATTGATATAAAATACAGGACATGTCACCTCAGCACAAGCTTGAGATGGAGCAATGCAAAAGTCACTCATCCTGTCTGTCAGTCAGTAGGGATGCCAGCAATTATACTGTTCCAAAACAGCTCTCTCTCTCTCTCGCTCTCTCTCTCTCTCTCTCTCTCTCTCTCTCTCTCTCTCTCTCTCTCTCTCTCTCTCTCTCTCTCTCTCTCTTTCTCTCTCTCTCTCTCTCTCTCTAGTTTAAAGTAACTTTATGCAGCAGTTAGTTATTTACCATCAGTGTGAATAGTGTTTAGCTATACAGTACAATGAGGTAAATGTTAGGCTAGTACTGGCCTAGCGTATGATAAGTGTGATGTATAAGACAGAGTGAAAAACTTGTAATGACATCTGCATGGTGACGTTTTAAAGGGGCACGCTACCGATTAGTTGTTAGTACACATCCAGATCAGTTTACCTTAAAGAAAATAAAGTGTCTGATGATGTTATCAGTTTCTCAGCCTGGGCTTCAGACTTCAAATGTTTTGATCCTGTGCAGAAAATGTCGAGGTTCAAGAGTTTGAAAGACGGGGACATTTACCAGACGGATGAAAAGACGCTATCCAGTTGCATCATGGGAAATGTCGATGATGATCCAGTGTTTATTTTCACCCACAGTAGGGATCAAAAGTCAGTACGCTGCACAGATTTCGACGATTATTTTTCTAACGTTAGTCCTCCAACATAATGGAAGTGCAGTACTAGTTTACTGAAGAGCGCATTTAAGTTTTATAATAATAACACATCCTGTGTTCAAATGGATATTAGAAATATGGCAAAGACGGTATTTTGAGACATAGACCTTCATTTTGTGATATTCACTGAAATGCTAGAGAACTGGTTTTTAACAGTCTATTAAAACTGTAAGAACAATTTAGTGGTGAGGAAAAACAAAGACGACTCATAGGAAAGGATCACCGCTACTACAACATTGCTACAAGTCTTCAATAAGAAATTCTTATATACTCCAAATGTGAGTAAATCAAGTGTCACTGCAGTTCTTCACAGAGGGACAAACTGCAGGTGTGCTGCAGACACACACATGCATTAAAGAGGATCTGCAGAGTGGGCTCAGCAGGGTCTAGTGCTGTAAAGTCATGAAACATACATGGATACTACAGTTGGCCTGAAAGACTGAAAATAAAGAAAATGTCCACTGCTAACACACACGTTTAAATATGACATCCCTGACAGCCATAACGTTCACTGAGGATGACTCTGTGTATGAAGGATCTACAGTGTGTCGCTAACAGTGAGGACAATTCTTAGTATCAAACAAGAGATTCAACCTGAGTTCATACAACAGTCTGTACGAAATACTAATACATTTATTTGAAGTAAAAAAAAAAGCTGTGTTAAATAGACAACTCTTAATTTTATTAAGACTAATTTAATAGATTTCCACATGATAGCATGGAGAGAGATGCTGGAAATCTATTCTATAAGGCTCCAGTAAGCACACACCTGACAAAGAAGATACTTCCATCTTAAAGCAGCAGCTATGCTGGCTAAAGGCTGAACACTCAGAAAGGAGTTCTTTCTGTTCTCAGCTGTCACTCTTTGTCTAACATCCTGTCTGACCTCAGGAATCTAACTCTAGTTAGAATCTTCTGACACAATTAGGCTAGCATGATGAGTCCCTCGCTTCTCCGTCTTTTTCTTGTCCCTCTCTTTCTCTTTTCTCTGACAGATAGACAGAAAGTGAAAATCAATAAGGGAGAAAAAGTGCACGGCTGGCTGAATCTACAGGGCCACCCTGTCGCTTCAGAGGGGTGAAAAGACCCAACTGCACTGCTGCTCCAGCTCTGCACAGAGTCCGTCCAGAAGCCTCTCGGGTGGCTTTAGCCCTGTCACCGTACAGCAGGCTCACACGTGAGATAACCGGCCGACAAGCCAACACAACGCGGCTCAAGTCACAAGAGGTCGTCGTAGTCCAGCAGCTTGGAGTGCTGACGGCTCTTCCACAGGCGGAACAGACGGAAGTCAAAGTACATCTCGATCATCTCTTTCCCTGCAGCCACAACACAACACAGGGAAGAGGAGATTACATGACTGTACCCTGCCAATTATAGCACGCACGTTACTGCTTAATGACCATATCAGTGTTTTTTTATCATGGAATCATGTGTACTGCTGGTTATTAAGAGGACGCTACTGTTTGCATATTTCAGTATATTTATCTGCTCTACATTCAGCTGCTCATTTCCATTCACTTTGATCCTGCAGACATGAACCATCACGTCTGCTTTTACTCTTCTTACACTTCCATTTGTTTTATATGTTGGTTATGATTTTATATTTATTCTTATTCAATATGTATTGTATATACTGTGTGTGTATATATATATATATATATATATATATATATATATATATATATACATGAACTAACATTGAATACAAGTGTGAAGAGGTAATAGTGTTGACAAAAGACGTCTCTGTGTTGTGTTGCAGAGATATCTACAGAAGTTAGCATGCTAACAGCTAGCTGCGCTCCGTCCAGTCTGTAATACCACTTGTTCCTCTAGAGGTGATAGTGAGTCACTGTAGCTCCAGTCTGCCTCACTACAGAAGGAGAAGAAGAACAGCTGCCTGACTCGCTTGTCAATAATAAACTCATGGTCCGTGTGTGTTCTATGCTTTGTTAATTTGTTTATTGGATATTGTTTAAAGTGGCAGAAAGGAGAAAACGACCCGCACTCTCACCTCGTCCTCACAGCCAATGGGAGGCTGTTTCGCTAAGAGTAGAGCTGCCGGGAAAACAGCGTAGGTCTAAAACGGCGTAGGGCTAATCCTGGGGAACTGCAAACTTTGTGTTGCTGCCATTACACGGAGTGTACAGCCCCCAGTGTCACAGTAAACACAGATATCTTAACTCCCCGTGAAGATAAAAAAGATAGCAGAGATATTTAGACTTTAGAGTTTCAGCAGTCTGCTCTAATGAACTAACAGATAGACAGACAGACAGACAGACAGACAGACAGACACATAGACAGACACACAGACAGACACACATACACACATACACACACACAGACAGACAGACACACAGACACACAGACAGACAGACAGACACACAGACAGACAGACACACAGACAGACAGACAGACAGACAGACAGACAGACACACAGACAGACACACAGACATACAGACAGACAGACACACAGACACACAGACAGACACACAGACAGACAGACAGACACACAGACAGACAGACAGACAGACACACAGACAGACAGACACACAGACACACAGATAGACAGACAAGACACACAGACACACAGACACACAGACAGACACACAGACAGACAGACACACAGACAGACAGACACACAGACACACAGACAGACAGACACACAGACAGACACACAGACACACAGACAGACAGACACACACACAGACAGACAGACAGACACACAGACAGACACACAGACAGACAGACAGACAGACAGACAGACAGACAGACAGACACACAGACAGACAGACACACAGACAGACAGACACACAGACAGACACACAGACACACAGACAGACACACAGACACACAGACAGACACACAGACAGACACACAGACACACACAGACAGACAGACAGACAGACAGACAGACAGACAGACAGACACACAGACAGACAGACAGACACACAGACAGACAGACAGACAGACAGACAGACACACAGACACACAGACAGACACACAGACAGACAGACACACAGACAGACACACAGACACACAGACAGACACACAGACAGACACACAGACAGACAGCACAGACAGACACACAGACAGACAGACAGACAGACAGACAGACAGACAGACACACAGACAGACACACAGACACACAGACACACAGACACACAGACACACAGACAGTAGTTCTAACTTTATAGATTCACAAGAATGGGATAACTGTTGAATATAGCTTAAGTTATGAATAAGGTATGAAGGATGGGATTGATTGGAATAGGTATAAAGACCTTGATCACATCCTCCCTGCCTCGGACAGGTGATGCCTTCCAGCTGTCCGCTGCCTCAGGCTGCTCCTCATTTTCCACCACCATGTTGCTTTTTACTGGGGTTTATTCGGCAGTGTTGTTTTAGGAGCTTTTTCTTTCTTTTTCTTTCTTTCTTCTGTCTTTTCGAACATTTTTTTGATAAAATTTCTTGGAGGTAGAGCACTTAGAAAAACTGCTCACTCCATGCTTACCGGAAACGAGGCGTTGATTTTGAATGTTTTTGTTATTTGTCTCGTGCCATCATTAGCACAACATTTGAATTTGTCCAATTCTTTGGTTCACATTCAAAAGCAAATTCTCAGCTGCATGCTAATACATTGTAATCTATTAACTTCTGATCGACATCCTATAAAACTAATGCTTCACTGTCCTCCAGGCAATATATGTGCACTTTATTCAACTATTAAAAATGCTAAAAACAATCTGCACTGCAAATGGTGACTTCATATGCAACATGCTTTAGGGCTCTAAGGGCTGATCCCTGGCCTGTAGTATTTCATGTATTATTTAATTTTGTATGTCTTTCTACAGTCAGAACAGTCATAAGAATAAAGCACAACACCCTCTGAATGCTTCTTCACAGTGCTACAGATTATATGTACGGAGAGGAAAAGGAGGAGGTTGGGTCAATAGAGAATTGGGAAACACAAATGTAAATTTTAATTATCATATCATCAATAGATGGTTCCCCTATTTAAAAAGGGGGACCAGAGAGTGTGTTGAAAGGAGCCAGTTGAGGTGGTTCGGGCATCTAGTAAGAATGCCACCTGGGCGCCTCCCTAGGGAGGTGTTCCAGGCACGTCCAGCTGGGAGGAGACCCCGGGGAAGACCCAGGACTCGGTGGAGAGATTATATCTCCTCACTGGCCTGGGAACGCCTCAGGATCCCCCAGTCGGAGCTGGAGGATGTGGCCCGGAGAAGGGAAGATTGGGGTTCCTTACTGGAGCTGCTGCCCCCGCGACCCGATCCCGGATAAGCGGTAGACGATGGATGGATGGATGGATGGATCATCAATAGATGTCGGGCAATGACAGGGAGGGATGCGTTGAGAGCTCAGCAGAGTTCACACCTGCATGTTCATCTTCATAGCTGAGCGGCTTCATTAACATCCTCTGTTCACATTCAGAGTGTACAGGTGAGGCCAGCAGAATCAATACAAATACTGTATGTAATGTGTGTGTGTGTGTGTGTGTGTGTTGTTGAGCATGCAACTCTTTTGTGGCACAGATGGAATAAACATGTCTGTGCAAAGGCAGCAGAAACTCTAGCATGTGTGAGCGTGTAACTATTTGCAATGTGTGTAGTGCTCTCACCCTCTGCAGACAGCTCGAGTGGGGACTTGAATTCCACTGTGGACGGTCTCATCAACCTCTTCAGAGTCTGAATCAGCTGCAGGGACAGAGGGAGAGACAGAGATGGAATATGTTATTCCATATGCCATCAGGCATTCTGGAAAACAAAGAAAGCAGTGATGGTGCAGAGGGCTGTATGCAGAGAGCAGGACGAGGCCCTGCAGCAGACGTAGCTGTATGTGAAAAGGTCACTTACACTACAGTAGCTGAGTATAAGTGAAAGACACTTATGGTAATGTTTTCTATCCATACAGATGCATCTATCAGAGGATCTATAGTGAGCTAAGGGTCACATACAGGGAGGTCAACTTTCAGTACCTGCCTTTAAAAGCTGATGTAGACCATTGCATTATAAATGAATGAGGTTATTTAAGTGATGTCATTTATATTATAAAATGTATTTTAAGGAATTTAAATCATTCATTAACATGTAAGGTATACTGTATGTTCCCTGGAAATAAAGATGTGTTTAGGCCTCCTCAGCCAATACTGCTGGCTTCATCTGTCTGTTGATGGCTTCTTCTTGGCTAACTCTAGCTCTATCAATCTTTTTCAAATGTGCACTGCTCCTGTTCAATAAACCAATATATACAAAAATAAATGTGGAATTTAAAGCATATCCATGATACTTTCCACACATTTACTGCCTGCTCTTGTTCCCCCTCTCACTCCCTGGAGTCCGGGCCAGGCCAGCTGCAGTGCCGTCAGTGGCCTTTGCAGGTTTCGTCTACAGAAGCTTCTACTTTTATTCAAAATCTAAGAGTTTTCAATGTATACATTTTATGGAAAGGAGCTAGGCATGGGTTTATGAACATGCATTAGCAAGAGAAAAGCATCATTTTTTATTTCACTTCATTAAGGATGCATTTGATTTGGAAAGATAATTCCTCATATTGCCTCAGATGTTTTTCTACATGACAGAAAATGTAGGAAACTAATTGGTCTTATTTTGCAAAATAAATGTATGTTGTTATGTTGGAAGGAAAACTTGCAATATTCAAATTAGATAGATAGAAAGTATGCGTATATATCTGAAGATTTCCTTTAATATTTGGAACACTTTCAGCTGTGGGAACATTGTTGATGTTCAGCATTTTCTCTCATGTGCACTAAATATGAAGCCAAAGCCAGCAGCGGGTTAGCTTAGCACAAAGGCTCCTGCAGCAGCACCTTTAAGGCTGAGCTCTCAGGCAATTTCTTGTCTTGTCTTCATTGTAAGGTTGCCTGTCTGTATAATTTTGTATCTTTTCACATATGGAGGATGAAATAGGTTCGAGCCATAAATAAACAAGTTGCAAGATAACAAAATAATTTGTGAGAGACAAACCGTGTGAGGGGACCAGGCAGGGGTGGGGAGCAGAACTGGAGCTCGGTTAGGAAGGTGGAAGGTCACACAACCTGCCAGAGGCTACATGTGCTGCTAATGAGACCAGCTCTGGTGCACAACCTCCACATTTCCCAGAGGCTTACAGTGACAGGCCATCCATAGAGCAGGATTTATCCAAACTGGGCTCAGCGCCGCAAATGCTAACGATAGGAAGCTGTTAGCAATTAAAAAACGCTACTACTGCTGTTAATAGACCAGAGAATTTGATCTTATTGACTTTTGTGCTATTGTTAAAGTCCCCCTCCACGTTTTAAAAGAAGTAAAAAAATACTCTGCTATGATTAATATTTTCTTTAACATGGGTTTCCTATAGAAAATGTAATGCAAAAACAAATCTATAAAAGGGCTGGAAGCACATCTGCTCTCTCTCTCATTGAGAAATTCTGGATCTGGCCCCACCCACATCATGGCGGCACAGAGCTCGGGAGCGATGACTCTCAGCGCCTGGACTAGTTTCTCCGTTAAAGAAAATGTGTTTGACATTTAACGTTCATTGCTCTAACTATGGCGGCCTAAAGACCACAAACCACACATCCTTCTCTCACAAACAACACGTGCAGTTAGTCTACTAGTTAACTACTGACTCTGTCAACATGTGGATGTTCTTGTGAAAGCTTTCAGAATTTGCTTAGATCAGTTTTAAATAAATAATGATCTGTGTTATTATCTACGAGCAACCATGGACACATTAGGCTGAAAGTGAGCAGATAACATGGTTAGCAGACACTGAGTTACTTGCAGTAATGGAAGCACCGCTAGATGCCGGGAAACATAAAGGTCACCAGATTCCTTTAATAAACAGCATTTGTCTGTTTCGTATATGTGACGTATCTAATTTAGTTTAGACAGAGGGGGAAAGAGAGGGGGGGAGAGAGAGAGAGAGAGAGAGAGAGAGAGAGAGAGAGAGAGAGAGAGAGACAGACAGACAGACAGACAGACAGACAGGCAGACAGACAGACAGACAGACAGACAGACAGACAGAGAGAGAGAGAGCGAGAGAGAGAGAGAGCGAGAGAGATATGCAATATGCTGACCTCAGTAGTTACAGATTACATCATGCAGCAGCCGCAAGGGCCTGGAAGCATTGTTCCACTGAATAGGCAGTTTTTGCTCGAGGACCTGATTACTTCTTACGACAAATTGAAACCATGTGGAATATGCATCAGTGGTTGCATAGATGGCTGCTCCAACAAAATCATATGGTTGGAAGCTGCACACACAAGCAGCGACACACACGTCCAGACAAGACAGTGATGATGCAAAACACTGTATGAAAATAAAAACTAGGACTAAATATCTTATATATATATATATATATACGGTTTGTGAGTGTGTGTGAATGGTTATTTCTACTGATGAGCTGATGTGCAGCTTGTGTGGAGCCTCTGACTCTGTATGAATGTGTGTGAACGGGTGAATGCTGACATGTGTTGTAAAGCGCTTTGAGTGACCTTTCTTTGTTAAAATCAAAAGAATCCATAACTCCATCTTCCCACACATGGCCCAATGCCAACATGGAGTACTGTTATTATGTCATTAGAGCTTTCCGTTACATTCATTCAGTCATACTCAGTTCTTACTGTTACCCTTAATTTAAAGTGACTGGTATCACACCGGCAAACAAGACGAACACTGGTGTACAGGAGGTGTAGCAGGAGCAGCAGCTAGCTGTGTCTGACACAGACACATATAATCTGTGGCTGATTTGACTCCTTTTAAAAACAAAACCACAAATTATTTTGTTATGTTTATGTCTATATTATAGAGTGATGAACATAGTTAGTCAGTCACTCTATTAATAGTGGCTCCCCAGCTGCGCCTGCAGCAGCTGGGGGAGATGCAGCGAATACGCCCTTCCCTGTTCATCCCCTGTGTGACTGCTACTGAAGGTGCCAAATGTCACCACTGCTCGGACATAATTCTAGTCCTTTGGTGTAAAGCGGCCCACACAAGCTCTCACGTCATAGATGTAACACATTGAATGCATTTACAATTAAATCTTTTTGAGAGCCCAAGGCAGAAAAAAGAGTGACTGTAGGAAGCATTTAATACTGTCAATTCTCCAAAAGTGGCCTTTCTCTAGTTCAACTGGAGAGGGTACCAGCTTTGTTCATATTAGAGCTTTTTGTTTAATGCACTCTGTTTATGTTGAAGTCATATTTTATTATAAGCCTCCTTGTTTTTTCAACTACTCCCGTTTGCCCTGTTATGACATTATGCTGTTCATAAAAACCCATTTCCTGTAGCGTTTAATATGACATAATGTTATGTGACTCTAATTCTCCATCACTAACATGTGGCATCATTATCAGACTCAGCAGTTCCTCAGACAGCATCTGTATGGTGTTTTTTCTCTGTAAGTGTCTTGACTGCCCTCACAGCTTCACACTGCATCAACACTTCATTTGTAAGCATCGAGGTCAAGAGGTACACAAGCATGCAATATGCATTACACGGCCTTAAGCCTGCGCCCATCTCTGATATGCAGGAGTATTCATTTTAAAGATGTCTTTGTGAAGCTTTTACCACCAAAGTGCAGAGCAAAGGCTGAACAGCAGTAATAAGAAGCAGTACAGCGGTTCTAGAGGGGCTGCATGAGAAAGTATGAATATTTTATTGCGTGGGCATGTTTGTGTGCATATGCCGTATGAGAGTGTGTCTGCATATAGCCAGAGCGTAAGGGTCTCTGTGGGGGTGGGAGGGTCATGGCAGTGGGACTGGCGGAGGTATGAGTGTGTGAATAAATGTGTGTGTGATTGCAGCATGGGGAGTGGGAGTAGCTTCATTGAGTGGGTGTCAAGGAGTCTTTTTCCTCCTGTCATCCCCAAGTGCTGCGTATGTGGAAGTGGAGGTGTGTGAGTGTGTGTGTGTGTGTGTGTGTGTGTGTGTGTGTGTGTGTGTGTGTGTGTGTGTGTGTGTGTGTGTGCGTGCGTGCGTGCGTGCATGCGTGCGTGCGTGTGTGTGTGTGTGCTACCTTCTCTCCATTAGCGCTCCCCAGCACGTAGCAGCCCATGATGTGGATGAGGTTGGGCTTGGGGTTCAGCTTGCTCATCAGCCTGCTGAGCCGGCGCCAGAACCTGGACACACAGGAGAGGTGAGAGCTTGTGAAATGAACAGCAGAGGGGTGTGAGCAGCAGAGACACTGAGGACAGGGACTTGAAGAGGATGATGATTTGATGAGAGTAACCGCATGATAAAGTCACAACTTGGAGGCACGTTATGGTCAGAGATTTCCATCACAGGCTTTTGTACCACCTGCAATCATTTCAAATGTAAAAGAAAAGCAGACATTTTTAACCCTTGATCCAATTCAAACTGTCTCATGGAGCGTGGCTGACAGGAACGCTGATACATCTCTGTATGTACAGCATGATTTTATTATCTGTCTAATATCTACAGTATACTGAACATGTGACTAAAGACAAACAAGATATCATCACTTCCTCGCTGTCACTATTCCTTTATGAAACAGCTTTGTTGGAATGAATAATGTATTCATCTTACTGGATCATGTCTTCTTCCTTCTCCACTTTTGCAAAGGTGGCGACTTTGTTCTTCAGCAGGTACAGATGTCCTGGACCTCCCTGGGGAAAGAGTTTCAATGTTCTGAAGCTCTGATAATGTGTCTGTGGTTGAATGTGTTTGTCATCCCAGTGACAATTATACAGAACATCCAAACTTCAGCATTGAAAAGTAGAAAAATAAAACCACAAACTGTGATCATTGACTGTAAAACTTCACTTTCAAAACTAATAGTAATACAATAAAAATAATCAATAATGACTCAGGCTGAATGTGCTTGTGGAGGAGCAGCAGCAGTGTCTTCTGTCATGAACCCAAAGTGCATCATCTGTCGTCAGATCCAAGAGGATAGATGAGAGCAGCATGCAGGTGGGACACACTTTCAACATTTAAAATAAAGTTCCCTGAGCACATTGTTTCAGAGCTGCAATATTCTCTTCATATCCCACAACATACTGGAAACATAAATGTTCCTATGATATGTGTCTGTATAACTGTAAAACATTATTCGTAGTTTTAGTTTTAATGTGTCATATAGTTACATATTCTGTTGTAGCTATTCAACATTGAGTTTAAAGTATTTTCTTTTTTACTATACATGGGAGCGTTTTCTATTTTAAACAAATTAAAATATTTAAATTAAAATATTTAAAATAATTCTGAAATAAATAATGAATACATTAAGGATAGAATGATTTCTGAGATCTTTTCTAGAAATTATTAAAAATGTTATGTCACATATCTTATTTTCATAATAACTGTTTAATAGTTCATTTTTATTTCAAAATATCCATTTTTGTTTAAGTCTGTTTTTAATTTAATATTGGTATTTTCACATTCACATTCACTTCATAATGTCACTTTTCATTCCAAAACTACTAGTACGAGAGTACTAATCAGATTTATTGTAAGCCAACACTAACTTAAAGGACAACGTGACAATAATGTCTCAATATTTCCTTGTCCCTCCTGTCACTCACCTGGCAGAAAATGAGCATGTTCCAGATTTTGCAGCCTTTTCTGTAGGCAGTCAGCTTCTTCTCTATCTCCTCTGGGCCAGGGACAAATGTAGAGAGAAACGTGTGACTTTTCACACTAAGCTATAATGGTGACACATTTAAATTCTCTCTCTCTCTCTCTCTCTCTCTCTCTCTCTCTCTCTCTCTCTCTCTCTCTCTCTCTCTCTCTCTCTCTCTCTCTCTCCCTCGACACACTCACACAAACAAACACAACACTATAACAATGAGTCATCTCTGCTCTCCAGCAAGATGAAACTTATTCCACCCTCATCTGTTCCACGTTTACACTAGGAGAGTCATTTTCACACACGTCACACTCACCGAGGATGTCATCAAACGTGGCATGTTCATGGTCCTTTAATAGAAAATAAACAAAATTATTATTTCATCAAACCCCACTGACAAATTGAACGAGCCTCTGATTTTTTCCACAGAACATTGGTTCATTCACGTACGATCACATATAATTTAGACATTATTCTAACAGTTCTGATTTTACTCTTTCACAATTACAGTCCATTAGATTTTTAAAGAGTGATTTACAAGAACAGAATCATACAAGAATGAGGTAAATATGAGGGTTCGATTAACAGGATATAAAAGCTTTATTTCTTCAGACATTTCTCTAATCTCTTTATTTGTGGATTACTGGATTATTTAAAATTCCAGAGGTCTAATAATAATTATGATGTACTCGGGGGAAAAAATCCATAAACATATTCAATAATGTGATTGGTCCCAGGTAGACATGGCTTTCTTTTAGGGGTGAAAAGCTAACAAGACTAATGGTCCTATGTCACTAAACGGCTCATAGCGCAGCGCAACTTTCATTGCTAGTTTCAGACCGACGCAGTTGTTTTTTTTACACACAGCGCACACGTTGTGTAAGAAGCAAATGTTCATATCCCATCTGTGCGGCCATGGGCCTGTTGGTTTTCAGAAGTGTGGTCAGGTGCTATCTAGAGGCAGTGCCATCCTGAGGGGAACGGGAATGTCTGAATCAAATTTCATGGCAATCAAACCAATAGTTTGAAAATGACCCTTGTGGTGACGCTATAAGGAAAGGGGATTGTCACAGTCATCATGACTGCCTGCACACAATGTTGTGCCAATCCATCTAGTAGATGTTGAGATATTTCTCTAGATAAGTAAAACCATTGATCTGCTGATGGTGCTAGATATAAAGGGATCACCAAAGTCAATATAATTCTTCCTCTGGGGAAATTGAATGTCTGTCCCAAATGTGATGGCAATCCAAGACATTTCATTGTGGACAAACGTGGTGGACCAATCAGCTGACAATACCATCTTTAATGTGGCTAGAAAGGTTGGGAACCACTGTCCTAGATTGATAATTCCTTTGTATTGTTTGCATTTCACAACAAACTTCGAGTGCTTTGTTATTTTTCCCGGAGAAAAAAATTAAAAAGATTGTCTTTCTATTTCCATCTGAACAGATAAAGAACAGGGTACTACTTAACAGACCGTCAAAGCCAGGCTGCTAAGAGTCTGTATATTGCTTAGGAGAGGATGATAGACAGTGCTCTTCTTCACTCAGACACAAATGGATCCTCCATACCTGACTGGTCTTTGCTTATGATTGTCAAACTGGAAAAATGTCAGTTCTTCAAATTTGATCAATTTTAAAATTTGATCAAAAAGTTATTCAGTGAAATTAGTTTCTGATTGATTTGTGGTGAAAAATGGTCATCCGCGCATTTAAACAGTCCTCACAGTCATAGTCCTCAACACATAAAATATCAGACTGGTTAGTGGAAGTCACATTTAAAGGCACAATGAGTCGGATTTGTCGGTTGTGGTTTTGTGGCGTTCAGAGGGAGGCGCTGGAAGCAATATTTTAGAAAGGGGGGCGTTCACGTGTCTTTGGGGGGCGTTTGTGTGTACGGCCTGCGAGGTAATTCATAAACACACGCAAAAAATCTACTCAAAAAAAATTAATCCAAATCTAGTCAGATATAGAATATAACCGGCAACAGGTCAGGGTCCTGGAACACAGCACGAGCGGAACATGTCATCACGTGGTCACGTCATGTCAAAAACTTCAATATTAAACGAGACGGTCATTGACATCAGCGAACGCAGCATGGCGAGTGTAACAAAGAGAAAGGTGGATGCGGAATGTTCCAGGAGAAATGGACAAACTATTATTTCTTTGTGGAAGTAAAAGGCCAGTGTTGTGCGGACGCGCTTGCGGTCATGAAAAAGTCTCTCGAGCTGCATTACAGCACGAAACATGCCAAACTGCACAAGCTGAAAGGACGAGTGTGTTTGGATAAGGTTAACATTGTGTGTTTTTAGACTTATTAGCAGAGCTAACACCAGCAGAGCAAACAGCAGAGCTAACATCAGTAGAGCTAATGTTATAGCAGAGCTAACACCTGCAGAGCTAACACCAGCAGAGCTAATGTTATAGCAGAGCTAACACATGCAGAGCTAACACCAGCAGAGCTAACACCAGCAGAGCTAACACCTGCAGAGCTAACACCAGCAGAGCTAATGTTATAGCAGAGCTAACACCTGCAGAGCTAACACCAGCAGAGCTAATGTTATAGCAGAGCTAACACCTGCAGAGCTAACACCAGCAGAGCTAACACCAGCAGAGCTAACACCTGCAGAGCTAACACCAGCAGAGCTAATGTTATAGCAGAGCTAACACCTGCAGAGCTAACACCAGCATCACTGCTGCTGATTCAGGCTGTGTGTTTAAAGAACGCGGATATTTTCGCCTGAGTTTCTGAACGTTGGGGTCGACGTCGCTCCATTTATAATTAATGTGTTGCATTTTTGACTTTTTTGCACTCTGTAGTTCTCTCCTCTCCTTTCCTCTCGTTTGTTCTCGTTTATTTAATTAAAACACGGGGTTCCGTGGGGGGGGGGGGGGGGGGGGGCAGCGCCTCAGACTTGTTCCTTTGTGCTTGTTTATCGTTGGATCACTTAAGAGTGCAAATAGTTTCACAGTTCTGAGGCTGCTGTGTTTAACACCGGTTACAGTTTGAATGTCTGACCCTGATTGGCTGCAGTCTATGACACAGATTAAAGTTTAAATCTTTGTTAATAATTTGTTTAACACTCCTTAATAAAATGTCTTTGTTTGCTCCCTGGGTACATGGTGTATCAGGCAAATTGAAGGTAAAAACTACAAAACATTTGTTTAATAATATAATATTTATTATTATTTTGAAATTTTATTATGTAACTTTAATCTCAAAGAATTTGAGATTTTATAATAACATAATATATCCGCCTAATAATAAGAAATATATTATAAGAATTGAAATACTAATTAATATAATTAATATGTAATATAAATTATAAATACTAAGAATAATAATTAAAATAATACAAACAGAATAATAATCAACATTAGAATTTAGGGGAGACAAACAGGAAGCGTACATTTTATTTGATAGGGGGGGGGTAAGGCACCTGGATAATGGATAGGGGGGCGCTGGCCCAAAAAAGGTTGAGAACCACTGATCTAGCGCCACCAAAAGACCAACACATTCACTTCTCATGGTGCATGAAAGAATGCCTCTAAAACTAAAACCAATTCTCCTCAGCTGTATTTCCAAGCTGAGGTTGACAAAGTACCAAATAAATGAAGTGTGACGATATGGAGCGAAGCCTGGCAGTCTGAGTCTCAGGTGCTCTGTGCAGGTAACAAGCTTTTCTCTGGCACCACAATGAGGCCCAGCTGGTAACTCATGGTAAGGATGTTTCTTTGCAACCAACGAAGGACTTAATAAATGAATAGACCTATCAACCTAAATCTAATGTTGGTGTAAAGCTGATGGTGTCTGTTACTCACATAAAGGATGGGGATGATGGAGGGGTCGTCCCTACGAACGATGTTGGGAACATATTCAGCCTTTGGGACCTTGGAGGATATCAGCTTTGGAAAACAGGAAACATGCAGAGAAACCTTAATACCCTTGGCTGCATGACAGATATACTTAGTTTAACTTGAAAGGTGAATTGTAAATACTCACCATGATTTTAGGTGGCATGAAGTCCTCTTCATCACAGGCCACTCTCTCCAACTCCCTCTCCTCCTCCCAGTCGGCATCCCCATCCAGCCCTTCATCTAGTGTCCCTGAGGAGGTCTGAAGCTCGCCACCTGGCACACACACGCACACACACACACACACACACACACACACACACACACACACACACACACACACAGGAACAAAGGGCGTGATGAAAGGATCACAAGGTTTAGAGAAGAGGGTGCTCCATTTAAAAGCATTGCACCTGTGTTTCCAGCACAGAGGGGAGGAACTGCGGAGTTCAAATCAGACGGCAGTCGAGACAAAACAACACAATAACACTCTCCTTATGCTGCAGCCACAGACAGACAGCTACAACACAGAGCAACAGGCAGATGGACAACTGGTTGAAAGATGAGATGGACAGAGACACAGGATGTCAAGATAACCTGCAGACACACAATGAGTCAAAAAGTACAATAAGAGAGTACATGTGTTTGTATGTGCATTTTTTTAGCATGCGTATCTACACGTTGTGTGTTAGCAAACATGTAAAGTTACGTGTGTGTGTGTGTGTGTGTGTGTGTGTGTGTGTGTGTGTGTGTATAAAAGTGCATGTGCTACGTAGAGTAAGTATCTGCGCTTGTGTTGGTGTGTGTGTGAGAGAGCGTGCACTCACTGTCTCTCGAGTCATGCAGGGACTCAGGCTTGACGGGGGTGGGGTCACTCCACGAGCGGCTGAAACTCTTGCCTCGGCGGTCGACAAAGGCTGATGGAGTTAGGGGGTGAAGAGAGTCACTTTCTCATACACACACACATGCACACACACACACTCCAAAGTACCCTACCCCAGAAATCAAGGGTTTTGCTGTTTGACCCAGTATGTGTGCAGAACAGTCTCTGTTAGATAACTGGCCTTATTGTTAAAGTAACTGATTCAACTTGTTGCAGTGATGTATTCCAGGGTGACACCGCTGTTAGAGCACACTCCAGACTACAACTGACACTTGTGATTAAACCATGAAACTTTGGAAAGAACATAGTGGAACATGCCCGTCACATTTTGGCCCAAAACCCAAATATATTTATTTACTATCACATAAGACATTTTTTTTGCAAAATGATTTAAGCAATTGGAAAATAAAATGTGCATGCATTTATTATGGTATTATATGTATCAGTATATATATATCAAGATGACACTATTCTTATTTATATTGGTGATTGTATTCATATTACCAAGGCCCACTCAAGAGCCGCATTTTTTTTTTGTTCATGTTGAATGTTAGAATGATTTAAATACATTCACACTGATAGCATGATGGCATGTTGACATATTGTTCATGTTTGCAGAACGTTGAGAGAAAACTTCAGTCTCCCAGTTTAGAGTCACTGGGGTTTCCATAGACTGAAGGACAGAGGGGCTGTCAGTCAAAGTTGATTTTGTGAAGGACTTAACATGGTGGAATATAATATCAATAATTGCTCCATTAAATGTGAAAATCAAATCAAAGATGTTACAGCAAACAGACACATGTAAGGAAATGCCGAGTCATCAGTGTTAGATACAAATGCCTTTGAACTTTCCAGTACACAATCACTACGATAACAATGACACAATTATTTTCTAATGTAAATGTGAGTAGGTGCACAGTCACAGACACACACTTACATACACACAACAGACCAAATCACCATCTATTGGGACTTTCAGGAATAAGGTTTTTAATGTCAGATTCATAAACCTACTCTGACACAATATTCTACTAAACCAGCATGGTACTTCTGCTCGTAAAGCACAAATACATCCTGGTGTTATGGTACACACTGTAGACAATGAATGCATGAAAACGTACCGACATCAGCATACATACATGCATACAGCTACAGGGAAAGACTTACTCTGGACCTTCATCCTGCGGCTGCCCACCATCCTAAGCTGTTTTCGGAAGTTTCTTCAATTTTAAGGAAGAGAAGAAGGAGACAGAGACATCAAGAATAAGGAATGGAGTCAGAGAATGAAAGAATGACGCATATATAGAAAACAGTCAGAAGTCCAACCGGAGCTGTGACAAAACGATCCGTACCAAAACCAGCTCTGAGGCTCCAGCAGGTAGTTTCGTCTCGAGCGCATGCTAATGTGTTAGCATACGCTAAAAATAAAGAGTACCTCAAAGTGACAATTTGTGCCTGTTATGTATTATAAAGCATCACTTTTTATTCTGAAAAATAAATACTCTTCAATACCCTAATTATCTGCAATATAAGATATTTAACCTTTTCTTAAGTTATAACTTTATCTTAATCCAAACAATGATGTTAGCTGGAAATGGATCCTTGCTTAATGTGAATGACCTGAACCAAAAGTTTTATTATCAGATATATTTTTCTAAATGGATTCAATTTCTAATATTTCATACAGAAAATAATATATATAAAATACCACGTTCATATTTTACTTATGTCGTAAACAAGCACCTGTGATTTCCAGCTACCTGATGGGGAAAAGGGTAAAAAAAAATCATTTGCAGCAGGTGGAATAGACTTTTCATCCAGATGGGCTACAATAAAAAAAATTGAAAACCTTGATAACTAATAACAATAATTTATTCCTCCTCAATCTTGTCGTCTCTCCAGTCTCTC
Organism: Cottoperca gobio; assembly: GCF_900634415.1. Taxonomy (NCBI): domain Eukaryota; kingdom Metazoa; phylum Chordata; class Actinopteri; order Perciformes; family Bovichtidae; genus Cottoperca; species Cottoperca gobio. The sequence goes on along the minus strand of NC_041363.1, from coordinate 26,886,731 downwards.
TTTTTTTTTCGGTTTTGTGCCAGCCGCGATAGAGACGTCTTAAGCACGCCCACTCGCTCCTGAGACACAGTCTGTCTGATGTCCGGTCCCAAAGAATCGGACATTTGCATTCTCACAGACAGCTCCTTCGGTCCAGATCATTTCAATGCATCTGTGAGAGGAACTCATGGTTCTTTTGTACCAGTGGAGAAAAAGAGCGGCGCATGCTTTTTATTATTCATCAAGGTTGACTGTAATGATTCAGTGCAAGTGGAAAATAAAATAATATTACACAAAAATAAATAAGTGATAGATTAATGTGTTGTTTAGATGTTTTTTTATGGTGTGTATAACAATATTTGAGTCTTATTCCTTCAGCTGTGAAACGGACTTTGGAACTGTACTAAATAGTTGGAAGCTTCATTCATAACGTTGACATTTGAATTTGATAAAGATGAGGCTGCACTATTATTACTACTAGTAGAATCAGGTGGTGGTGGCTGCGCAGGATTGTTTCAGACTTATGTGATCCAAACATTAAGTTATCTCACCAAATATTCTGCTTCAATACATATTTGTTGGCATTTAGCCTTTCAATGGTTTGCACGCATTAACAGGGCATTAACAGGTCTGGACAGAACAAGACTAAGATATTATCCTACACGCCATTCTGCTCATCCAGAAGCCGTTTAAGACTTTGTCAAAATACAAAAGGTTTCTAATGCTACTCAGATGTTGAAGGAGACTTGTTTCCCTGTAATGAAGAATATATTGGACCCAATTAAACAGGTGGTTTTGAGTTTGCAGGCTAACGAAGCTCTGTGGTGAACTAAAAGACAAACTGTGATGAGGCGCCTGGTAACTGATAAACCCCACAGCTCGTTATTTTTAATAAGACCCACCAGAGATTAGTTATGGATAGCTTTTCCTGCACCACTGTTGTGAACGACATGGCTGTCAAACTAAAGGCTCTGGTGTCATTAATAAAAAGACGATATCAACGTGATATATCAGTGTGACCCTAACCAGCAGCGAGGTTCATCAAAGTGCCAGTACAATCAAAGCACACACCCGCCCATGTACATGTTTGTACACAAGACATTTTCTATCCAGAGTGCATTTTGGAGACATTCCAAAAAGCGATGTTGACATGTCAGTGTTGATTGCAGTAGTTGTGAAGGCAGAGCCTAAAATAGAGGGATGACTCAGAGGGGATCCATCAGTCAGCCAGCGTTGGTTTTTGTGACAGCTTTTAAAATCACACTGAAATTCCCGTTGGTGTGTGTGCATGTGTCTGCAACTACGTCACCCAACCATCTCAATCCGGCTGTGACCTTTCCAAATGGTTGGCAAAAAAAAAAAGTCTTGCTTATTCAAACATGCATAATTCGATTTGTGAAACCAACGGAATGTTTCTTTCTATTAAAAACTTTGAAATCTGAAAGTACGTGACACAGCCCTGTACACACACACACATACACACACACACACACACACACACACACACACACACACACACCCACACACACACACACACACACGGCGTGCCTCAGCTTGGTGGATGTGAGGTCACAGAGCCGTGAGCTACGACCCTTTATTAACCCCGCTTTTACACTTCAGTGTTATGTGAGGAACACCTGCCAGCACACACACACACACACACACACACACACACACACACACACACACACACACACACACACACACACACACACACACACACACACATGACAGGATACTGTTAGGAGGGTTGTGATAGCTCTATATCATCAGTTGAGGACGAGTGCAGAGAATGTGTTCTTTCCTGCGTAACAGCATAACTGCGAGATGACAGAAGACTTGATGATAGAAATGTGCCTTTAGCATGACATTGTTTCACTTCATTTTAATAAACTTTAAATTAAGTTTATATTTATAAGTCTGTGTCTTGCCTGCTATAAGCAGTGGTTTTGTAACAGTGGATGCTGCAGGAGGCACCTGCTCTACCGCTGGCTTCAGGATTACAGCTAGTGATGATTTTATCAAAAATGTAAATTAATTCTTAAAAAAAGAAAATCCATCCATGGTATGTCTAACCTGGTCCAGCTTGCATCAATTAAATCGATTATATCATTTATAATTGGTGTTATATACTGCTGGGAACTAATGATTAAAAATGGATATATTAATAATTAAAAGTATTTCATATCATCCCGACTGATTTTCCATCATATTCTCATACTTTGGCCGGTTTGACCGTCAAACAGATATTATATATATATTATATACATATATATACATTTTATTATTCGTAGGATTGTGCAACACTAACTCAAAATCTCACAGTCTTCATCAGCGGACGGGTGTGGCTCAGTTGTCGTCATGATTTTGAAATGTGATTGAGATTATTTTATCATAAATAGCATGGATGTTCTTTAAATTCATTAGCTACAGACTGCTGATGGATTACAATGATTATAATGGTGATTATTATTATTAGTAGTAGTACTATTATTAGTGTTATCTTTTGCTCGTAGGATTACTCACTAGAAATTTGAAGTCAGTCCAATTATCCAGAACCTTATAAATGGGCCTGGGAAATGTTTCCCTTGTATTCACCAACATTCACAACCTTATCTCTGGGTATTTGACTCACCTGCATGTTGCTGTCCATCATCTCAAGTTCACCAGTGAGAACTGAGTGTTTCCATGGGCATGGTACAGTACAATGGTGTAAAGTAGAAAATCATTTTCTGTACTTTGACAAACTGGCTCAGTTCACCATAATGTGCTTTTCTACAGGCTTCATTCAATAATCAGTACAACAGCAGCGTCAGATGTGATGCAAAGTTAAACTACTGTCAATGAATCTCAATATTTGCTGCAGATGTTTCAAATTAAAAGCCTTCCATTACCAGGAGGGACTATAAGACACTGGAAGGCTTTTAGTGTGAAACAGCTGTGCAGGAAGTGTTGACCTTCATGGACAGTAGAAGGCCTGGTTTTCTGCATTGGAGGTAAATAAAAGCCCCAGTCACTGTTTGAAAAAATACAGTATACGTAGAGATGTGGTTAAACATCAGCCAAGTGATCCATTAAGAAAAAAGAGTTTTAAAGCTCAGATCTATGTCAGGGAGACGGTGTAGCAGCACACAGGACAGGACAGGACAGCCAGGACACAGTACCTCTCCATCACGGCGGCTGCCTCCTGCTCTCTTTTCCGCCTCTTTGTCTCAGCAATGCCTCGGAAAGCCCTGCCAGGACGTCAAAGCGTTGTCAGAACCCAAACTAACCCAAAGGGTAAGTAACCTTTACACAACGTATCTGATTCAGCTCAGAAATAATCTCCACTGAAGTCCTAACACTTTTGGTTTTGAGCTGCAGTGCTCTTTAACTAGGCCTAAATTGAGAGAAATTGACCAGATTTAAGCGATTTGGGTCTAGTTGGGTCGGGCGTATATAATTCTAGTTAGGGTGGCTGGAGCAACAATAAAGGGTTCAAGGCGAGGAGGTTTAAGTCCATACAGGTTTGGTTAGAGTTAGCAGCACAAGGACGTTTTATCCTCCAGAGGCAGAAGACAAGTACTGTGGTACACACACACACACACACACACACACACACACACACACACACACACACACACACACACACACACACACACACACACACACACACACACACACACACACACACACACTAGGACCACAATGCAAGATAGGGATCTACAAGAAGAGACACTGAGGAGTAAACAGGAAAGCCAGTTAACTACATTATCAAGTCACCACCAGTATGAGCCAATCAGCTCCTGCTACTGACTGACTGTCATCTTTGAGTCTTCAACGTCATTTAATTTCAGAAAGATTTGTAAACCATTAATTGTCATTCTGCCAGTGTGAGTTGGTGAGTGTGGGGACAGTAATGGCTCTGACAGGATGTCAGACATCATGACATCATCTGGGACAGCGTATGTCCTGCAGCCTGGTTATGGCTGACGGACAGACTGATGGGCTGAAGTCAATGGAGTCTGCTTATTATCCAAAAGCCTTCATAGATCTGCCTCTGCACTATTGTTACATTGAAAAACATGAACACTATCTGCCATAACCAGAAACTCCATCTTCCTTTTCTGTACCATTAAGCAATCCAGCAGATTTCCCGCCAAATTCAACAAAGTCGTGAGGAAAAGAAAGACATTACAAAATTACCAAATCAATTACAACAGCAGTTTACTAACCTACCTGCTGATGTACTAGCTTAGTGCCAGATAACAGCCAGGAGCTTTAGCATTAGCTACAGCGCAGTCCATTTGCCGCTGACAGCTAACTCACAGCCGCCAGTTAAAACTCTTATTATAGCTTGTTGTGGACAAGAATATTTCATTTTACATCATAGTTCATACAATTTGAAAGTTGTACTTTTGACTATTTAGTGCTAATCTGATATCCTCTTTTATAATACTGACACTAATGTTAGATATAGTATAAATACATATTGTTACATGTCCTATTCATCAGCTCTCTCTGTATATATCTTTAGATATAAGCACAATGAAAATGGTTTAGCTGGAAGCAATGCTTTGCTTTCACTAATATGCTTTTCATGATGATTGCATAAACTGACAGCTTTAGGCAGATATTAAGTGTGTTGCTATGTAATATATGAAAGAACACTTCAGACCAGGTATAGCAATACTACAATACTACAATACTTCAACTTGTCTCATTGCATCCCTCTGGTACTTCACCTTCCCTGCACTTGGGTTGAGTATCGCTTAAGTGTATAACTTCAAACTGCCAGTCTCTTAGACGCCGAGGTTCAGGGGGTTAAGGACACAGCAGAATTACATGTTACCTAACTGAGAAAGTGAGTGAGAAAAGGAAGAGCAATGAGGAAGAACAGTGGGGGCGTTCAAAAGAGTTACTCACGATATTCTACAGTCGTGGTTTGGAGAGCCGCCACGTAGAGAGCAGAGGAAGAGAGGACAAAATGAAAGAGACATCAGCATAAACAGCCGGTCAAATATTCCACTCACACACATATCACACAGCACTTCATGTTGCACTTCTCACTTTCACCCAGGATACTCACCTCGAGTGAAAAAGTCCTGACCTTTAACTCAAAATGTCAGTGAGTAAGGACAGAATCCTCGTCCGTCTAATTAGGACACGTTGGATATGAATGGTGAAAAAAAAGTGAGGAACAGTACAAGACAGATGATGATAAAGTAAATGTCCACCTGATCCCCAACAAAATGTCTCATCACAACAGTCAAGGACTTAATTAAACTGCAACAAACCCAAGAAAAGAGACAAGAGAGGACACTGATGGTCTAGTACCTTTCATCAAAGGTCAGTGTCAGGCTCATATATCAGTCTGACCCTAATAGGGATACGGACAGATGGAAATAGATGGACAAAGGGAGCAGAGATGAGGACATATGGAGAGAGAAGAGGGAGCGTGGGCGAGATGAAACGGAAGATCATGGTGGGGGAGCTTTGTCAGTTTGAGGCTGATAATTATAAGATCTTGGTGAAAGGTAATAATTAACTAGTCACGGGAAGTGGAGGTGTATGTATGTGTGTTTGTGTGTGTGCGTGTGTGTGTGTGTGTGTGTGTGTGTGTGTGTGTGTGTGTGTGTGCATGACTAACACAAATTCTTTACTTTCTAACGCTGGTCTCTAAGACTCTTGACAGTAGTTGATGTTACGTTTGGATCTTTAGTTGGAAGCATATGAATGTCAAAAGTACAGACCAGGTCACACCAGCATTCAGCTCAATCATCGGCAGGTTTAGTGGATTTGTTCGTAGTGAATATGTAAATTCACGCAAATGTTTTGCATCAAGTTAAACTTTGACCTGCCGGGGACGAAGAGCTGCAGAGTGTAAACTGTATAATGTATCATAACCACGCACTTTATTTAACCTCCTCTGTTGGAGTATAAAAAACTCAAAACAGCAAAGGTTTGTTGTGAAAAGGAGGCGAAGGTACAATATACGCTGTGTATATAATATAATATATATAATATAACTGTTCTGTCCCCCTTAATAAAATTCTGTAGTGAATGAAATGATGTACAATGGCGAGAACAAAACGGCCCAGAACGGACAAAATGGTGTTAGGGGTGAACCCGCCAGCCACAGCTACTGCATCACTGAGCTACAAAAAACTAATATTACGGTAGGAAGCACAGATGCATTTCACTGTGCCACTCTGATGTGACCAGGCCTTTGGGTTAGAAATAGCATTCAGTTTCCAAATCCACTAATTAGACAGTATCCATAATCCTTAGAATACTTATTAATTTTAAGTGATTTAGCAAATCATGTCTTTGCTCTGTCTCGTGTGGATAATAATGCTGTATATGAATAATGAGGGCTATTTGTTTCCTTATCCTGTTCTAATAAGACAGGATATGATGAAGAACAAGCATTGACCAATCAAACAGTGTAATCTAATGTTGAATCTGTAAAATGCACTGACATCATACTTTTACTAAATATGTTCAAGCTGACCAAGGTAATCAGTATGGAAGTCTGTGGCTGCCAATAATAATAATAATAATAATAATAATAATAATAATAATATAAACCATCATCATTTCTCCACCATATACAAATGTTTCTTGTGTAGCATAAGGGGACTACTGCTCACATTTGGTTGCACAACCCTGTGCTGTACAATGATCATATATTAACCTTAAACCTCTAAAATCTAATTAATTTGAAATGTTAATTCCCATTTGTGTGCACATGACATAGGACAAAATAAAAAATAATATTTTATAATCATTTTTATTTCTATAGCATATTAATTGATATTAAGTAAATATGAGGGAGATGTGCTAACAGCAGGACATCAGTCACATTCAAATGCAAAGGTTCAGTTTGTGATCTTTATTTAAAGTTTAGGTTGCAAGTTTTCTGTTTGAAATTAAAATGAAAAGTTGATTTAACCTAATTGTTTGATTAGTATGGCAGTTTAATGCTAAGGAACACACAGAAAATGATTTGTCAGTGGAGTTTTCATTTCAATGTTCAGTAAATATGTATTTTTTAATACATTATACTTAATCAAATTTAAAATGTAATTACAATTTGGTTAAAAAAGTAATTTCAGTATGAGCACATCAAATGTAAATAACAGAAGAGGACTCATAACAAGTTGTACTGGCTTCATGGAGAATGTGTGAATGCTCATTAAGAGTGTGTAGTAGTAGACTACATTTGAGCTGTGACTGCTGGAAGGAAAAGGCTGAACCATATCCTGCCTACACAGTAAGACACTGTCATGTACAGAGTGGGAGGGAAGGCGCATTTCCATGCCATACTCACGCCTGCATGGTGGTGGAGGCTGTCTGGAAGCTGAACATATTCTCTTTGGGGAACCAGCTATTAGGATTGTCCTCTGCAAACACAGAAAACAAAAGACAGGCGTGTCAGCGAGTAGAGTGTTCTAAGCAGAGGAGGCAGGTGAAAGCAGGATGACGAGAGGGGTGAATGGGTGAAGTGCACCTTGTTCCACTGTTTTATTCACTTAACATTTCGGGTTAGGTATTAAATACATGCACCAAGATGTATATATGTACAGTTATGTTCCCTCTTCATATCAAGTTAAGCTTTCTTTACCCCTGTCTTCCGTAGACGATCTGTCCTCGCTGTACATCCTCTCCAGTTTCTTGCGGTGCTTCCCTCCATCCTGCAGTGAGGTGTCCAGGTCCAGGGAGCGCTGGCTTTGACACGGAGCCCGAATGCAGGCCACGCAGTCTGGGGTGTTGTCGTCCCGCGACCCCCCTCTCCTCATCCCCCAGTCCCGGATGTTGTTGGTGCTCCCTGAGCTCTGCAGTGGCTGTGAGGTTGACGGTGGGCCTCCGTGATGTTGGTGGGCATGGTGATGGTTGCTACGGTGATGGCTACTGCTGTGATGGCTACCACGGATGGCAGTGGCGGGTGGCTGGCTGGTGCAGGACGGATTGTGCTTGGCAGAGGCAGGGGCCTTCAGCACCTCCAGCTCCAGGCTCTCCTCGCTGCCGCAGCCCCCCAGGGTCATCCCTCCTTCCCTGGTGATTGTGTACACCCTGGCCGGCTTCACTACCACGCTCCTCTCTGGGCCTCTGCCACCTGGTGGCTCCTCTGTGGAGAGACTGCGTTCAACAGAGAGCTGATGTTTGGAGGGGCACGGAGGTGCTTGAGCCTGGAGGGTATTAGCCTGAGGCTGGGACTGAGGGTGAGCACTAGGATTGGATTGGCTGGACTGGTTGGGTTTAGCTATGGGTGAGCAGTGGCTCTGTGGTGTCAGATTGGTGTTATGCAGGCGGCTGATGGCTGGAGACTCGCAGTCCTGGCTGGGGAAGGTGTCAGATGTCAATAGATGATCTGCAGATAGAGAGATGTAACAAGAAAGCAAACAAAGTGAAAGATAAATCACGTTGTTTGTAATCTACAGTATACAGATAAAACCTCAAATGTAAATGAACAGAGAGATTGTTTCTTGCACTTTGATTCATTGCTTTGGTAACAGAGTGGTAAACATTTGTGAGCCAGAAAAGCTTTCGGGAGGATGAGAAGGGAAAGCAGAGAGGTGGACGAGTGAAAGAGACGAGCGAGAGAGGAATGATGAAAGATTTGGAAATGGATGAGATGCTCCTTCTCATGCTGCAGGTTGCTGTGTTTGTCTATGTCATCTGTGCTGTGGATAAACAAATATTTGACATGCATGTTGCAGAGTTTACTTGACATAACAAGGCTAATTATTTATTATTTTATTTCCAACACTTTCTATTTTTAGATATGTTCCAGTGACATTGTATGAAGTTTGATTGCAGGTTTTTTATTTGGGTAGAGTTTTGTTTTTAAGGTATGGAGCATGTGTCACACCAGAAAGTGGAACAGCTATCCAACTTTCAGTTAGAAAATCAGGGTGTTTGCTCAAAACACATGTCAAAGTTCACCAAAGATAAACTTCACACAAGAGATTTACACAAATTACACTCACCCCTGTGAGTTAATCTACTGAAATGAACTGATTTCACAGTGACACGTTGCTGTTTTAAATGCTGGTGTGCCAATGCGGACAAAGTCCTGATCATTCACCCTCTAAAGAACTGGTTCTGAGGCCAGTACTTTCAGCCACAGATTTAAAATAATAGATGTGAAGTGTTCTAATGACTTGCCATATGGCAGTCATCCTACCTGGGTCCAGTTTTAAACTTGCTGTAATTGGAACCTGTGGTGAAAGCCTGATTCTTTGGATAACATACAGTATACTACCGGGTCAAGACGGCTGTACTCTCTGCTGTAGGAGTGGGACTATGAGTATGGGTTTTGGTCTTCCTTGTTCAAGTTCAATTTGATGAATTTAATGTTTCACCTACCTGCTCCGTTGCGGTTTTCTGGGTGGGTATTGGACAGGTATTCTCCAAATGCTCTGGCTGCTCTGTAGAGACAAAACAAGTGCAGTAGTTAAACCTGAGCTCTACTGCACAAATGTGACCCAAAAAGAGTCAAGATTCTCCAGCTTTTTACATGCTCCCAGTCACCAGTCAGATGACACCACCACAGCAGTGTGTAAGAGTGTCCTGATTCCATGCTCAGTAACAGTGTGTTCTTATACAGTGACTGGGACTCTGGGAAACAGCTTGGCACTACAGCTTGCCTCTCCTGCACAGCTGAAAGGCTCCATAGGGGACTGTGACATCGCATGTGTCAGCCATAAAGCCAGGAAATAAATGAAAGCACATATATATGTTATGAAAGCACACCTATTGGCAGGAACAGTGAGGAACTGGCGTGTTGTGCAGACTATCTATGTGGCAGGCTGTCTCTAGTAAATAAAACATAGAGACGAGAACAAGAGAACAAGAGAACAAGAGAGGACTCCTCTGATAATTCTGTCAGCACTGCTGCTGTCAGGCTTTAGTTAGAATTCAGCAGGTTTCTGAAACATTTAAATTCTCTTTTGGAATAAAACACAGGAGATTTAAAATTGTGTCCAAAGCAACTTACACAACCATTAGCATTCATTTTAAGCATTAGTGGAAACTTTATGCCATGTCCTGTACAATGCATTGCTACAGGAGTACGCCTGTATCCTGTAGCGCTAAAGCCAGCCCGGAGAAAAATGATTGTACACCCTCCAAGAGCCACCAGGCCTTGTGGCACATAATGGGGCCAATCAACCTTTATACAGTATGCAGCATGCTATCTGTCTGAAGGACCTATTGTACACTGTACAATTGGCCCCTATCTATGCAAATGAGTGTAGATATAGGGTGGTGCAGGGTGTAGAAATAGGGCTGGTGTAGGGTGTAGATAGAGTCAAGTCAGGTCACATTTATTTATAAAGCACATTTAAAAACAAACTACGTTGACCAAAGTGCTGTTGTGTAGATGCCTGGAGACACATTCATGTCTAATGGCAGTGTTGGAGCAGCACACAGAGGAGCCTCAGTCCCACAGATACAAGAATAAAAGCAGCCTCTCAGTTCGACTAAGTGCTTTTGCTTGTCCATGTGTCCTGTGTGCTTTCTGTGTGTATGTTTGTGTACATTCAATACATGCCGAGTATTTTGTGAATACATGGTTGCCTCAAGTGTATACGTGTATTTTGGTTGGAACATGAGTAAATAAGTGGTTGAGCAACATCTACACTGTAAGGACCTTTAGAGTTAAAGTGCTTCAGATTGTAATGTAATGTGTATGTGTAACTAAATGCAGACTCTCTTGTGACTTCTTTAAGGTTTAACACCAAATTCACATCGGGGAGTGCCAAGTGCAGCTCACTACAATAATAAAAGAAATCTGCGTCCGGGAAGCGTGTTCATGTGTTTCTAGCGGGAAGAAACTCTTTGTTACATAGGTCAACATCTCACAGGAGTCACAGGACGTTGTCTACAGATTGGCTGTTGGTACTCTATGGCAATTGTCCACAAAAAAAGTACTATTACCAACTTTGGCCTCACTTTGCCGCAGAATAAAAAAGGCTGCAGCTCGCTGAGGTCAGAGAAGCGGCTGCAGCTTTCTATAGGCATTGCATGGCACTTGCCGCAAGCCGCACTTTGTTGCTACGGGCTGGCCTGGTGAATCTCTGCCAACTTTTAAAAAATGTAACTCTGGTGAGCTTTGACCCACAAATTTGTGCTGCTGAACAAGAGCAAGCAGTGTTGACAGTGGGTTTATCAGAGCTTTTCCATGGAAACAGCTGCCTGCTGCTAGAAATGGTGCTGATGGGAGCGGTTAGAATGAACCAAAATAGTAAAGTTGACGGACGTAAGACAATGAACATTAAAAATGACATATTCTGTACACCTGGGGAAATACCATTCTCAGCTCATTACATGTGGTCCTCTGAACAATTGGATTTGTGCAGCTTTAATATCAATAAGCAGACAATGTACATAAATGTAGTGGGTGAGCAGATCAATGTTCTGTTGATCGGGTTGGCATACACAGCATACCATGCTGCTTAAAGTGTGTAGTGGTGTTTGGAGGGGCGTAATGTTAATGCTGTTCATGTTTTTGTTACGATGTTGATAGCACTACAAGCTACATTTGCATTAAATTGTGCAGTGCAACTTAACCTAGCTAGGACATAGCTGCCTTTAATTAAACAATGACTTAAAAAGTATTCAGTAGGTGAAAATGTAACTAAAATGTGTCATGAAAACCAAATTATGGGTCTTCTAGACTGTTTTAGGCATAAACATCGCCTTAGCAGAAGTGGAGGACACTGTGAGCAGCCCAAATGTATCATGTCAGCAATATATTGTAACTGATACAGCAGCTATTTTTCCTAAAAGGGAGGCTGTGTTATCATGTAGTGTGTGACTGCATGTGTCACTGTGATGATCTCCATCTGACGGAGGTAAGTTTCCACGGACAGGCATGCTATTTCGTAAAAGAAAACATACAGGGACATCCCATAGTGGCCGTTGGCATACGTGGCCGCGCTGTTGTGTGTTGTATGTTGATGCATTTAAGTGAAACTCAGACGCACACACACACACACACACACACACACACACACACACACACACACACACACACACACACACATATACACCGATACGTTTGTCATTATAGTCTGATACTACAATCACTTAAGAGTGTCCATTTCCATCAAATGGCTTAACAAATATTACTCAAATACTGATGATTAAAAATTGACCACTGATACCGCTGTATATCTTCAACTGACAATTCATCTGTTTTAATGTAATCTCTCAATCTTTGACTGACAATTCAAATGAAGCTCAGCTTAAGTTCAATCAGGAAGACTACTTAGCCTGTGTCCATTGTTAAGTCTCTGTGTCACCACTATCACTGCCTATCTCTTTGCACAGCACACACTGGGAATGTTGGCTCATCAAAGGCTGAGGACTTCATTAAGAGGCACAGCAACGCTCCACTGACAGTAAAGGTCAGGAGTCAGGCAATTCTCCATATCTCCAACGAAGCTGTATGTGGGTTCATCAATAGGCGCTGCAGGGAAAGAAACAGCAATATCTCATCTGAAGAGAGACGAGGCAGAATACTGGTGGATGCAGGAGCCATTCCTGGTTAGACGGTTAGACCCGTCTGTTAGGCTGATATTGCTTTCATTCATCTAAAATGTTTTTTTTTGCCCTTTAGCAGTAAAGGACCATCATATATTTCTCTGGAGGGTGGTAGGTTATGAGTTTGTAGATTTCAAAACTCTCTTTCCATCCCATTCTGCAAACTTATCATCAAGAGGAGTTTCAAGACGCTCCCGAAATCCCCAAACAGAACACACACACGATGAGTATTGAAGAAACCTGTATCATCTTGTCACTGAACATTTACTTTGACCTCTGCTCTATTTAACTAGATGTGTCCTTTCTTATGACTGTGTGACTGTTATTACAATGTCAACCTGAGGTTAGTTAAGATCCATGAGCTCGGGGGGCAGTGTAGCGCGAGATTCATGATAATTCCTTCTGGTCATCACTGAAGGTCAGCGGTTGACTTAATGACCCTTTAAAAAGCATCTGATATCTTTTCCCTGAAAATGCACAGCTTTTATATTATTCAATGTCAGATATTTGACCAGCAAATGTATTTATTCCAACACGGTGTTGCGTGAAAGTTGGAAAAACCTACAAACCTGGTCTGAGGCTGTTATGCAGAAAGTGGACGGAGTGATGAAGACTGAAGATAACCTCAGGATTCAGAAAGGACAACATGAAACCATCAGCTGGACAGTTAAATGCTGCACGCATGTTGCTGTTCTACCAGGACAATTAAATAAAAACACAAAGTGGTTTTAGGATGCTAAATCAAGCTCATATCAAGCTTATGGTATTTAAGTCCCGATCTCAACCCTACATAAAAATATGTGGACTGCCTTGTAAACACAAGTCCATGCAAGGAAACCGTGTCCCTTACACGTGTGTGGAGACTTCTGACATTGAACTGTAAATAGTGAAAGTATTTCCTCGGCATACTGAGCTGATAAGGCCACCTGCTTACTATTATACCTTTCTCGCTGCACCCATGTGTTCAGTATGAGACCTTAAGGCATCGCTCTCTCTCATCGTTTAGGTTTGTCTTCACTGCATCAAATAATAAAGATGTGCTGTAATAAAGCCTACATGCCATAACATAATTAAGGAAAATAAATATATAATATATAATAGCACTGTTTGTTTAAAAGTCTTCGTATTTGGTCTTCAAAGACCACCAGTGAGTGTAACCGGTTTATGTTTTAGAGAGGGAACCCATATGTTTTATAACTAATAGCCAGCGTGGGCCGTGGCTGGAGCTAATCTGTGCAGTGATGAGGCCGGGGGCGCTGCTGGTCGCATAGTCTTGTATGAAAGAGGCCATGAAATCACATTTCTACTGAAGTTGAATCTATTAATGCCTAAAACTGTTGTGCTGTGCACTTTCAAAAGTGACTCAAACATTCTTGAAATATTAAATATTAAGGTGATGGTAGCTCTAAACGACCGGCACTAGGTCGGCTTTAAAGGCCCAGCCGGTCAAGTCAAAGTGTTTTTTGTCATGTGCACAGTTAAAAACAAGTTTCCCTGTACAATGGAACTCTTAATTTGCCTTCCACTCTCAACGCCAAGGAAACAAGAGGTAGAAGAAAATACATTAATAAGACAGACTATATATACATACAATATACAGAAAAGAGAGATCTGTGCTAAAGTGTGTGTGTGTGTGTGTGTGTGTGTGTGTGTGTGTGTGTGTGTGTGTGTGTGTGTGTGTGTGTGTGTGTGTGTATGTGTGGTGTGTGTGTGTGTGTGTGAGGTGGGTTATGTTGGTGCAGGGACAGTGCATTATATTTGTATATCTATTCTATCAACTCAATGTGTTAATGATTAAATTGTGCACAAAGTTCCTCTTTAGATCTAGCCTCTTCATTCTTCCTCTAAGTGCACCAGATTGATGCATTTATCTTTAAAATGTATAACATTTTCTTCTGGGGTCCACCCACCATAGTCTCTCAAAATTCTTTGTGAACACTTCTTATCACATTTCTATGCATCGAGACACTTTCCCTCATTCTCCTGATCAACACATGCATAATGAAAAGTAGCTGGATGCTCTCACAACATCACATGTTTTCAACAGCATTATTTGAAAAGAGGTATTTCTTTAAAAAAAACAAAAAAACATGAATATCTTAATGAACATCTGTAAATCCTGCAAAGTGTTGTGAGTAAACTCTACTCAGCACACTCATGTTTGCCATCCTGGCTGGTGTGTGACTCAAGCCACCAAAGAGAAGCATAAGGATGAGAGAACAAAGGAAGACGGCTCACACAGCTCTCTCCCTGCTGTTCAGGATTGGTGCTGTTTACTTGTGACCACACTTCCACCAAGTTTTCCTCTGGACAAACAAGATTAAAGAGTAGCATGTAGGTTGATTTAGTTCTCAGTTTATATTTAAGGTTTCATGGAAACTATCATTTGAAAAGTAAATATATGATTTCATGTGTTTTAGAAAAGATAATGACAAAAAGAAAAGAAAAGAACACGTTTTGAGCAACTCCAGGACAAAAGCTTCTTGTTTTTCACTCTGTGTCCAATGACGTCACATAAGGGAGCGTTGGACATGGGTCTGGACATTTTCCGTATAATCTTTCCGTATTTTATGTACTGTAATTTCCGGACTATAAGCCGCGACTTTTTCCCCATTTTTCGACCCTGCGTCTTATATAACGGTGCGGCTAATCTATGGATTTTTACAGCTAATGGCCACTAGGGGAATTCCTAAATCTATGGATTTTACAGGCTACAGTCCACCGGATGCCGGGAAAGAGCGCGCAAAAGTAAAAGTGGAACCGCGAGTGGTACGAGAGACAGACGGACATTACGAGAGCGAGACAGTTTGTGAGACACCCTCATTATGGAAAAAAAACGTAGAAATGCTTTTAAGCTTTTAAGTTAAAGGCAGTAAATCTGGCAGTAAACGAAGGAAATAGAGCTGCTGCACGTACCCTTGGCATCAATGAGGCAATGGTGAGACGTTGGAGACGCCAGCGGGAAGAACTATCTCAATGCAAAAAGTCAAAAAAAGCTTTCAGAGGTAACAAAAGCAGATGGCCCGAACTTGAAGACTTTCTTGAAGATTGGGTGAACACACAGAGAACAGACGGCCGAGGTGTTTCCACCGTGCAGATCCGACTGAAAGCCAAAACAGTCGCCACCGAAATGAAAATTGGAAATTTTAGAGGTGGACCATCCTGGTGTTTCAGATTTATGAGGCGAAAGGGACTGTCCATCAGGGCGCGGACGACTGTGTGTCAGCAACTCCCTCCCGACTACCAGGAAAAAATAACAAACTTCGGCGAATTCACACAAAGAAAGATAAAGGAATATTCCATCGGACCGGACCAGATCATAAATATGGATGAAGTGCCTTTGACGTTTGACCTGCCTCTCACTAGGACTGTTAACAAGAAAGGTGAGTCGTCCATCACGTTGAGAACCACTGGCCACGAGAGAACGAATATCACTTGTGTTCTTGGCTGCACAGCATCTGGATTAATGATTCCGCCAATGGTGATTTTTAAGCGGATTACAATGCCAAAAGAAAAGATCCCAAACGGCATATCCTTTAAAGTTAACAAGAAAGGGTGGATGCTGGAAAGCGTAATGAAGGAGTGGCCTGAATGAGTGCTACGTCAAGCGCCCTGGAGGATACTTTCGCCAAGAAAAAGCTTTGCTCGTTTTGGACAGCATGAGGACCCATATAACGGATTCAGTTAAAGCAGCCATCAAGCGCACAAACTCCATTCCAGTTGTGATTCCTGGGGGCACAACGAAGCATCTGCAGCCACTCGACATCAGTGTCAATCATGCGTTCAAAGTGCCACTACGCGCACAGTGGGAGGCGTGGATGACTAGTGGCGATAAATCATTCACCAAAACTGGTCGCATGCGAAAAGCAACTTTCGCTCAAGTTTGCGAGTGGATCCTGACAGCGTGGAGGAGTGTTAAAACATCCACGATCACCAACGGGTTCCGAAAGGCTGGAATGCTGCGTGATGAAGAGGAGGACGCCGCCACAGCTGAGGCATTTCAGAGGCTGTTCGATTCCGACAGTGACGAAGAGGAGTTCGTTGGTTTTGAGAGCGACATCGAAAGAGAGAGGAGAGTGGCTGACGAAGCCACCCTGAGCCTGTTCGTTTCCGACACTGAAGATGAGGACTTTGGTGGTTTTAGTACGCAGGAAGAAGACGAAGATGATGATTAATGAATCCCCTCTGGCTTATAGTCAGGTGCGTCTTATAGTCCGAAAATTATGGTAGTTTAGTTTGCATTTTACCGTTTTGCATCATCACTGTCTCTCTATCTCTCTCCATCACCCTGTAGTTGGTTCTGGCTCTGCGACGCGTGACTGAAGAAAGCTCATCCTCACACGCTAGTTTGTGTTGGAAGTATTACATGATAGATTCTAGTTTGGTACAACATATGTGATACCTTTCACAACAATATGACGTGAAGCAACACAGTGTTAAAGTTTTTTATGCATAACATTCAGAAGCACTAGCATCTCAGACCTCTCTGAGAAACACACAAAGGGAGACAAACAACGGAAGTTACCCTTTAGTGAACAATGTCATAGACGAAGTAAGGACACTATGCAGGCAAGAAGATTTTATTATTTTCTTGGTTGGAATATTGATTTTTACAGTATAGAGTTACTTAAGTAACATTAATAACGTATTCAGTTTGGTAAGGAGCTATTTCTTCCATCTGCCGAGTGACCTCAATCATCATCATCATCATAATGTAATTTTTAGCTTGCTAGCTATCCTGCTAACGCTAGCTAAATCAAACGTATATTCTTCGGTGGAGGAAAATCTGAAAGGTCGGGTTCAGCTGAATGCTTCGACCTTCACTCTGCGATCTGGCTTCACAAGGCACTCTCTTAGTCTCTTTACCGTTTTAAAGTAAGGGACTCACATGCACTCACATGCACTCATATGCAGCTGGCCAGGCTACATGAACAACGCACAGAGAAGCTGGGATCACAACACACACAGAGGGAGAGAGACGTCATGCTCTGCTCAGGTACACATTACTACACTATATCTTTACATAGCAAATAGTTGTCTACTGCTATATTAATCAGTCATTTATCTAACCCTTAGTTGAAGTCTATTTTATGTATAAAGCCCAATATCACAAACCTCAGGGGCCTTACATTGTGTACAGCATACAACACCTTGGCTTGAGATAAGGAAGAATGTTTTCGGTATCTTTAGCTAACGCTGGCCACGACACGGGACCAGTTGGCCACTGGTTCTCCTCTTACCCCAGATTCATTTCTCACAGCTGTTCTCCGTCACTTAAAGGTCGAGAAGGCTCTTAATTAAAAGGCTGGGATTTGTCGAGTTTTATGAATATCTATTTTCTACCTCATCAGTGTCAAAAGCAGCGATCCATTTTTCTGATGTCACTGTATATAGATGCGTATTCTTTGAAAATACAGTTTTTAAATCATTTTTACATCCACAAATTCACTTCAAGTAAGCTTTAATCAAAGTACTCATCTGAGTGTCAATCAAAGCTGACCAATCGTTGCAGTAGGAGAGCTGCGTTAGCTAGAAGAGGATCCAGTATAATCCCTACACTGCATTTTTATTCCCACACACCCAGACACAGACGGGGGATTGGATGTGTTAGAGAGGTACAACTCTGCTCATCACTGCACACCAGATCATCTCAGATCCTCCAGCAGGAGTGTAATGGAAAAACACTGCGTTGCCTTACTGCCCTGTTTCTTATTGCTATGGCTTGGTACTCATTAGTGAAATAGTACTGTGTGGAGGTATGACCTCAAGATAACCTAAGTTATATTGTGTGAAGAATAGGAGGAAGTGGGGCTGCGTCTGGCCAAAACTAATTAAAGCCAGTTTTGGTTTCGACTAGTTGCAGCAGTACTTGTCTCTTACCCTTTTCCTGACCGCCTGTGGGTCACCTGAGGTGTAGAAAGATGAGACCACACTCTACACACAGTAGCATTTCTTGTTTTTTTGCCGTATGCTCTGATCCTTTCTGTCTGAGGATGGAGGGTGTTGTATACTGTGCGGTCTGTAAATATATATTGAGCTGTATAAGTACATTTAATTTGTGCAGAAAGCCTTTCGCTTAATGAAATACTCAAAGACAAACTTAATATCCTTTGATCATCTTTGTTATCAGAATTTCCACCACAGAAGTGAAACAATTGAGGGGAAGAGCTGTTGTTCGCTGAGAGACGTTAAACTCTCGATCGCTCATGGAGCAGGAAGTATGTACGAGCATAGTCGCCTTGGCAGCGGTTCACATGAGTGTCGGGGATGCTGGCTGTGACTGCTGCAATTTATATAGAGTTAAGTGTGAGGTGTGACAAAAGCGAGTGAGGCGGAGAGGGAGGGGGTAAACAGATAGACATCAAAAGGAAGACAGAGACTGATAGAGTTGGAGAAGGTGTGCATAATGTGGAGTATGCCCCCCACCCCCATTAAAGGGGGGGGGGGGGGGGGGGGGGCATACTCCAGCCCGCCGATCAATTTAGCTACAATAAATCCTTTATTTTATCACGCAGCAAAAAACAAATTCAGGACACTGACAGACAGCACATGCACGTGCAGCAGTGACAGATACACACACATCTTTTATAGGGTTGGGTATCGTTTGGATTTTAACTATTCCGGTTCTGCATAACGATTTCGGTTCTTATCGGTTATTGATTTTGATTAATTGAGGGGGTCAAAATATGATGTTCACATAATATTTCACAGGAAAAAAAACATATTTATAAAAACCTTTTTACAATTCAATTACAATCAGCCAGATCCTGTCACTGCAACAAAAACAAAAAAAAAACGCAAAATTCTCTTTTCTTTTGGGTACCACCTGGAATTTTGGATTCGGTTTCCAACTTTAATCTTTTATACTCTAAGTTATTCACAAGTATGCTGCTCAGAGTAGGACAGGGCGATATGGAAAGTCAAATATCATAATATCTTTGAACAAATACCTCTATCCATATTGCGAGGACATTACATACCCTACCCTTTAACGCGTGTGTGTTTTTGTGTGAGTGGCTGTGCACAGGATCAGAACGTAGGTGTGTGCACACATGACTGAGAGCAGAAGCTTTCATTTGTCTGCCTTCTGGCTTCTGAGGTCAGCAAGTGGGCGACACAGACCACAGAACATTAGTCATCACGCAGCCTTCAGACTGAGAACACACTGATCTGACATCCCTGACACCAAGACCTCTCATGACTCATACATTCAGAGGTAAATGTCATTAGAATTAGTCAAAGTCCAGTGAGTTCAGCCGGAAGTTTGTAGATGGCCACGTCACTAAAGCAAAGGAAATACACGCTCTGGCTGCAGTGCTGGATTAAGGTGGTCAGGTGGCTCAGAACTACACATTGCATCTTTTATTTGCACATTATTAATAATTAGGTCCATGGTGACATCTTCAAAGGCTGGGTTTTGTAACAGTTCACTGATCAAATGTTCAGTTTACACATATATCAAGCAACAAATGGTTTCAGCGACAAATGAAGCATTTCCTGATTCTTTTATTTTTATTTATACTATTATAAATGTTATTCAAATGTATAATCATTATGTTCAGGTCATAATGCCGACACATGTCTGGGAATTTTTTTATAAACGCTTTACTTTGAGACAAATAAAATGTGGGCAAAATCTTTTTCAACATCAGGAAGATGTTTTGTATATTCAGGGAAGATTAATGAATTACAGAAAAACAAGCCTTTAGAATAAAAGCTAGAAGCGAAATTACAATTTAAAAATAAGTTTTTTGTTTTACTCCATGTTGGAACAATATCAGAATGTATTATTATTATTATTATTATTATTATTATTATTATTATTATTATTATTATTATTGTAAAGTGGAAGCTACTCTTCTCTGGTACTTTCACATCCTTCTGAAACCCTGTTGAAGTATGGGCTGGTGGTACATCAGCAGTCAGGGTCCTCCGTGCGGCTTCAGAGCGCTGCGACCCCCGCCACCACATCCCCCTCCCCGGACACACTCACCTAACTTTTGCGGCCACGGAAGATATCGCATCATTCCTCAGATTCTTCCTTTTGGACACCGCAGTTCCCATGCTGAAGTGGAAACGTCCCCGGAGAGAAAAACGCAGACCATTCCACAGACTGATCAGCAAACAGGAGAGAGAAAGAAACACCACGCGGGGAAATAAAAAAACATCCGGATCCAACGAGCGGCGACTATAATAACTTCATATTCATCATTATCATCTCTTCGGATAAAAGAAAAGTGGATGTTGCAGAGGTGGAGCCCAGCTGGAGGCTGGAGGCTGGAGGCAGAGTGTTCGTGTGCTCCCTCTGCTGTCTCTGATGTCTCTGCCCCCACCAGCACACCGGAGCCTCCAGGAAGCGAAGTGTCTGAGACCATAAAAGGAAAGCCGGCCCGCCTGCCTCCTGCACGGCTCACACAAGCTCATTACATAGTGGATATGATGTGAGGCGGTGTGGTGTGGACACTTGAGTCCACAAGTAATATCGCAGTCATCACTTGTCATGTTATTCCCGTGGGCGCTGTGCGACAAATAAACAAGGTATTATCCTTTGAGATTCTCATGACTTAAATGGCATGGTTAAAAACTACCAGTGCGGTGTGTAAGGCCTACGTATGTCATCGTGACTTATCCGTGATATCAGAATCATATCCACCCACTCTGTCCACTCATCTATTTGTTTCAGTTTACAGCTGTAAACTGAGCGGTGTACAAACTTCTCCACCCTCTGTCCTCTCCTCCAGACATGAACCAGTCACAATCACTCTCTGCTATGGACGCGCTGCTTCTTCTTACACGCAAAAAAAATGTGTTGATCAGGAGAATGAGGGAAAGTGTCTCGATGCATAGAAATGTGATAAGAAGTGTTCACAAAGAATTTTGAGAGACTATGGTGGGTGGACCCCAGAAGAAAATGTTATACATTTTAAAGTTAAATGCATCAATCTGGTGCACTTAGAGGAAGAATGAAGAGGCTAGATCTAAAGAGGAACTTTGTGCACAATTTAATCATTAACACATTGATTTGATAGAATAGATATACAAATCTAATGCACTGTCCCTGCTTCCAACATAACCCACCTCACACACACACACACACACACACACACACACACACACACACACACACACACACACACACACACACACACACATATACTGATGTAACAGTGTTGACAGACAGGTAGAAAATAAACAGCAGCCACATAATTCTGCATCACTATCAGGTTACTGTGATGATACAGAACCACAGAGATCACACGTGAACGTCCTCTCTCACAGTTATTGCGTTATTTTAATATAAAATTAGTTACATTTTGTTGTTATTGACAAAAAAACGTGTTAGAAGCAACAACTTTATTTCCTGAAATGTGGAGCAATGCTGTACTTGGTATGATGGAGTGAAAGGGTGATGGCTACTAGTAACAAATAACTGCTCTGTTCATTGCAGGCGTAGTACATCTGCAGGTGTAGAAGGAGCCAAGATGGTGCTGCCCAGTAGACACAAAAGTTCTGTACATTCATATAGATAAGATATATTGAATGTTATTCTTATTAGTCATAATGTTGTTTACCATGTGCTGTGAAAAACAGCCAGTCAAGATCGTCTGTGGTTGTATTCTTCTATAAACTGGCTTGACCCTTGTGAGCTGAGTTCTGCAAGCAGTGACGAGCACTCGGAGCAGGTTCAGTCAAAATGTTCCAAAGTTTACACACAGAGTAAATATAGCAAACTGGTTACATGAAGCTCAAGCGGGTATAAATGATGTAAGCACAGATGAGGAAGGGGGCATGGGAGAAAAGAGAAGAGTTATCTGTGGTTCACAGAGATGAGGTGAGCCAGGGAGTGAGACAAGGTCACAGAAGAAGACTTTGTTCAGAGTTTCTCAGAGTAGGAATAAAACAGATTTGCACACTATGCTATTTGCCAGCACTTTGTAAGAGTGTTAAGGAATATAGTATAAGCTGTATACAGTATATTAGTAATGTTAGTTAAATGTGGAAATGATAATGCTCTTATGTTATGTAGTAAAGCTGCAGTGTTGTAAGTAATACTTCACATGTAATCAATATTAATGTATGTCCTTTATTTTCTATGGTTACAGAATCACACAAATGTAAACCCTACATCCTGTCAGGAAGTGTAAATACACAGTGAGGGAATAAAGTTCACTGAAGAGAAGTCCAGCTAAAGAGTATGTTTGCTGATGTTCCACAGGGATTACACTAACTGTGTGGTCGTCAGGCACACATCTTGTCTGATTTAACGGTGTTTTTGAATCCACTCAGCATCAGCATGGACTTTGGTCATTGCTTAAGATTCAGCCAACTGTGTGGTTCATTGGAATAAAGGAACAAGAGATTGTAGATGAACAAATGCAAATGAGTAAACAAAGTGCGGATCATTTCGACTGCACCTCGGCGAATGAAGAACAAAAAAAAAAGGTTCTATGTATGTTGCACTTATATTGGTTTGGCTTATTTGTAGCAAATAGTTGAATTATTCTATTGTTTCTGTATGTTGCACTTTTGTTTGGCTTATTTGAAGCTATTGTTCTGCACTTAAAGGATTGTACCTTTCTGAAGATAATGTACTTGCAAGATTCTTGCTGTTCGGAGTTGTATCCTCATGATTGTTTGCACTTATTGTAAGTCGCTTTGGACAAAAGTGTCAGCTAAATGAACTGTAATGTGATGTATATGTATATGGCTGTGTAAATTGCAGCTCTCGCTTTGCCATTATAACCCAAAATCTTCAAACTTGCACTGGGATTTATGGACGACTCCACCAAACCTTCCTGTGACTTGATGGAGCTTACATCGCCCTCAAGGAATCAAAGTTCTCTCTGTTGGAATTACACCATGCCAATACGTGAAAATTGCTGTCACTGCAATACAAGCTGACATGAAGTTTAAAGGTAGCTGTCTCCAGAATGAAGAGCGAGTTCTGACATCGCTCTAAAAAAGAGCCGATAACATTTGCGTGCACAGCACAGGTCACTGAACTAAACAAAGAGAAGATCAAAACTTAGAGGCCCCAGTTACTGAACAGGAGTGCACACGCAGATCTAACCTGAGATTAATCTTCCTTCCTGAAGAAAATTAGGTTTTCTCAAGCGCCAACTCCCCATGCAGCTCCCTGCGCTGTCTGCAAGAAGGCTTATGGAGATGGAGCGCGCCCATAGAATTACTCCAAGTCTTCTGGTGATAATAAACCTAGACCGGTTATATTCAGGCTGCTTCGTTACACCGACAGGATACTGGACGCATATGGAGCTGCTGGCTCAACTCTTACCTATGGGAGCCATAAACTGCTGCTGTTTTCTCATTCTTCCCCGCACACCTTAAGATGCATCATGAAAGAGCTGCGGAGAAAGAGAGTCCAGAACATCCTGCTGTATCCTGCCAAGGTAATGAGACTCTCCTGATTCTCCTGATGAAGCGGGAATCTACGGAGAGGTTTCTCTGATCTTCTCCTTCACTCACCTTTCATCTCCAGGTCTACTTCAATATATGTATACACACACACACACACACACACACACACACACACACACACACACACACACACACACACACACACTCACACACGTGGACTTTCACTCAAACTCACACACTCTTGATTGTTATTGAGTCAGAAATCTTGAATTTATGATACTGACTATGTAATACATGAAGTTGCAAAGTCGCTGTTTATAGGTGGAAGAGATGACAAAGGGAGAGAGGAGAGTAGAGGTAGGCAGCAGGTTAGTGTAGGCGTCAATGGAGGGCTTGGAAAACCTATTGAAGGTAAAGGAAGTGTTGAGAGAGGATATCAGTTCAGTGTAGTAATGGCAGCGGTGTGATTAAACTGAGGCTGTTATTTTTGACATATATGATCTTAGCTACCTCACAGGGGCCTCATGTGATTGTCCCCTAGCACACTGGCTCTTTTTTAATTGTTCCTATTTGGTAGATTGCTTATTTGCACATACAGCATGTTGGCGTACTGTAACCTATGCTGCTATCGCAGGGATTTCATTCTGTGTTCTATGTTTAGTTTTAGTGTCTTTTTAGTTGTGTTTGTGCAATCAAGTCGCACTGGGAAGCTTTCTTTCTTATAGAAAATGATGGTCAGTTTTATTATTTTCACTTTGAATGTCCAAGGCTTAGACTCTCCAGTAAAAAGACTGAAATGTCTGGAATATTTGAAACATAAAATATTGATTTTGGGCAGGAAACCCACCTAACATCTGTTGATATCATTAGATACCAGAATAAAAAAATGATCAGAGGGTGTTGATTCTGGTCAGAAGTTGAACCTCTGGCTCAGATAGCAAAGACAGATCCTGCTTCGTGATTGCTGTGTTAAATAGATCCACAACCTGCCTGGCTTCAGTATATGCCACCAATAGTCTTAATATAGATTTCTTTGACACAATAATTCTACTTTGCTGCGCTTATCAGATGCCATCTTGATTCTTGGAGGAGCTTTAACCACCAACCTTCGCTTCATGAAGAGCTACTTCCTCATGTATACCATCACTTTTAAAAGAGTTGTAGATATCTGGTATTTATTAAATCCTTCAATAAAGAATCACACCTTTATCTCTCCACAACATCATTATTTCTCCCGTTTTGACTACTTCTCCATCTCTCCTGTACTTGTTAAGTGCACCTCCAGTTGAACCAGACCTGCGATGTTACTCTCTGAATACTCTCATGTTCTCTTCTCTCTGGAAAACTTCTTAGGATCTGTTACATTTAAGAGATAGCGTTTCAAAGTTTGACTGAGTTTGTACTTCACAATGCTCAATCAGAAGTTAACCCACATGTATTCTGGGAAGAAGTGTCACATAAGAGGAGCCTGCACTTGCTTTTCTTTGTATTTGAATGGAACGTGTCAAGAGAAACTTCAGAATAATATACGTTAAAATGCTCCTCTTGAATGCCAACAACAAAACGTTAAATTATACTGAGGTCAGGCATAAACTTAATTATTATTATTTTTATATAGCGCCTTTCCTGCAATACAATACAACACAAAGGACAACAATACAATGCACACATTCCAGTAAAAGAGGATAGATGAAATATTAAAATATATTCAAGAAGATTAGGATTAAGAGAATGCTGTGCCTCCCTGTATGTCTTTGTCCTCACCCTGGGAATAATAAAAGAGGACCTGAGGGATCTAGGGGGAGCATACATGGAGAGCATGTGTGGTAAGTATTCAGGGGCTCGTCTATGGACGTATAATGTAATATGTAATGTAATAAAGTATATATATACTTTATTACATTACAGTTCATTTAAGATGACGCTTTTGTCCAAAGCGACTTACAATAAGTGGATTTATATACTGTATGTATAAATATATACATACAGTATATACTTTATATACTGTATATATATATATATAGTTTATATACTGTATATATATGTATATATATATATATATATATATATATATACAGTATATAAACTATATATATATATATATATACAGTATATACTTTATATACTGTATATATATATATATATATATAGTTTATATACTGTATATATATATGTATATATATATATATATATATATATGGAGTTTAGATACTGTATATATATATATATATATAGTTTATATACTGTCATGGTTCGGACACCAGCAGAGTGAATTTACCAACGCACCCCTCTGGTACCATGAGTCGCACAATTCCAACCTGTCGGTTGTGCATTTAAAAAACCTGTTGAACAGGTAAAAGCTACTCCCCCCTCATCTGCTCACCTGGGCTCCAGCTGCATCTCGTCTCCAATCAAGCCAGTATTCAAGCCTCTTCTGCTCACTCCGGGCCAGATTGTTCTCCGACTCATGCAAGACTTTGTTCCGGAGTGATTTCCTGTTTCCTGCCTCTGACCTGCCCCGTCTCGTCCGATTCACGATTCTCTGCCTGAGCTTTGGCATCAAACGTCATAACCAACTGTTCCTGGTATCCTGTGTGCTGCATCTGGGTTCAAACACAATCCGTGACAGATTGAAAATAAAACATGTACTGATTTCTCATGCCCCCTTTTGATATATTATTTCACTGCTTGTGCCATGTGCCACAATAACTTAATGTTTTGAGTTGAAATATCTTCATTTGGGGGCTTTTCTAAGTACATTTTGATATATATGATTCATTTAGATCAGTTATTCACAAAGCATGTCATTAGATTAACTCTTAATCGCTTGAGAGCCCTAGTTTAAATGTAAGTGTAATTTATTCATACAGGACAAAGTCAATCCCTGCATGCACTGGGCCACAGGTTGATAATCAATCCCAGGGTCACACACTATATACTTTACTAACCATAAGAAAATCACAGTTATGTAGGAAAAACCACTGCAAAATTAGATAATGTAAAGGATGTGACAAGCAGTCTTGTAAAGTGTGTTCAGACAGAAAGAACCTCGCCTTGGATCATTTGTGTGAAGTTGACCTCTGGTGTTCCAACTGTACACTAGCTGTAAGCTGGCTGGCCCGTGTCTGTCTGTGTCTGTGTTTAGCTCTGATTTCAGAATTCACAACCAACATATTCAACTTGCGCCATGCACCCTGGACAAATGTGTCTTTTCATAGACATGAATTTGTTTGCAACCCGCCGCCTCTAAAATGTGTGTGAATAACAGGAGCTTTTCCTGTTCTTTCCATCCTGCCCACATTGTATTAACATCATAGCATCATCCTTGGAAACAACTTCATCTGAAATCCCAGAGAAGCGATTAAAACAGGCAAAGTAATAATACACATGGAAATGTGTGTGTGTGTGTGTGTGTGTGTGTGTGTGTGTGTGTGTGTGTGTGTGTGTGTGTGTGTGTGTGTGTGTGTGTCTGTGTGTGTGTGTGTCTGTGTGTGTGTGTGTCTGTGTGTGTCTGTGTGGCGCAGAGGAGTAAGCAATGAGAGACGTGTGCTCTGTGACCATAAACAACTCTCTCCCATGATAAAACATATAGCTGTGATATGCCCTGCTGCTGTGGCAGGTATATAGGGCTGTAAAATGCAATGGTCATGGGGTAGAGGAGAGTAATGAGCGCCCCTGCATGTATAGGCTGTGTACATGGGAAATCAGAATGGAATAAGAATGGAGATGCGTTCCATCCTGCAGTGGACCTGTTTCTATATGTATGCATATGTAGATCAACCTGTGCAACATGAAACCCTTTTAAGTGTATGACGTGAACTTCCTTTTACTGCTTTCTGTTAAGACATTAGTTACTGTTAAATTCTTCACAATCTCAACATCCCTGTAAAATCTTTTAATGTTACCATTTGTGCAGTAAACAAGAGGGCTATCCACCTCACACATCTCCATAAGCTTTATTTATTCAGGAAAGAATAAGTATGCTTGGTCATTTGACATTCGGTTCCATGCTGTTATTATATACTGTGTATATATAACAAATGACATAGAACCACACAAGCCCCACTGAGACTTAAATATACAATTATTATTAAACATACAATATGTCATTTTCTGCCACTATGGATCTCAATCAAGACCGTTGTCTTGATTTAAAAATAAAGAAAAGAAAAAGAGATTTCTCTGGGTTTCAGTAATGTAAGTACACAACTCAACAAAATATATAACATAGGTTTAGTGTTTTTGAGATATTTTAATGCGGAATTGTTACATATTAGAACTTTTTTTGTATTGTAAACAATATATATAATTGGCTCACAATTTAAGGCCAGCCTTCGAGTGATCGGTGCAGCAGTGAATGATAGTTTCACTTTTGTCCTCCACTTGAAATCATGCCATCTTCTTTCACAGATTGAACGTGTGCATTTGAACACACCAACAGCAATGACAGACTTGGATAATAAATCAATCACAATTTATTCATATAGCCCAATATCACAAATTACAAATTTGCCTCAGGGAGCTTTACAATCTGCACAGCATACACTATCTGTCCTATTCCAGCCGACAAGGACAAACTAACCCAAAAAACCCACAATTAATGTGTGAAAACTGGATCGCAGGGCAGATAGCGTTTGCAAATGATGCACAACTCATAGTGGTATCAGCGGCCTCAATATACTGTATTCTTTGTCAATTTACTCATCAGCGTTTCTACCAAATCAAAAAGCTTGTGCCTTAAATTTAAAGGCAAAAGCATGAAGTGTCTTGGGCTCCACAAACCTCGAGCCAGAAGCAGGAACAATAACAGATTTATGAAACTCTTTTATAACCACATCAATCTGACGCACGTTCAGTAGTAAGTCTACTTAAGCTCGTAAATGGTCACATCTTATTGTTAGTGATTGAATATGATGTATTTCCAAAATAAAACATGAAACGTCACTTTTGCCTCAGTTATCTAGCATGTGCCTCCTCAGATGATTGTGAAGTGTGTGTGGGGTTAGCAGCCAGGTGTAGATGAAACCAAGGCAAACATCAGTCCTGCAGGGATTTACCTGACTGAAGGAGAAGGCTTTACACTTGTCATTTTAACCGTTTCTTCTATCTGTATTAAATCAAGTAATGATTTAAAACACTCTTATTTACACTTTGTCACATATACGCGTTTTGTATGGCTTGATCACACAGCTGACTGGTCTCTATTTCTTCGGCTAAACGGCAAGCAGTTGTGTGGAATTGAGTCTCTTTTTATCAGTCACTATAATGAGGCAGTGAGAACAAAGGATGATTTCAGTGTAATTTCAAATTAACCCTATTTAGGAGTAAATACCTGCAATGCTTGGTTGCATTAACACTTAGATACTTTTGATATATGGTAGCTGTTAAATAGCCCAAGATGCATGAACTGTAAATAGGGTCATAGAGCACAGCAAATAAACTCAACATCTTCCTGGCCTGGCTCTTCCACAGCTGACAGAATCACCAGAACGTAAAGTAACCTCTCTCCATTCATGGACTGAAGGTTAACTGGACATAGCATTAGCATAGTGTAACATTACACGGCTAACCTGTAACCTATTGCCGGCTCATTTAACTTCTTATAGGACCACCGAGGCCACACAGCCTACCTTTATCGTTACTATCGTAATCTTTTCAAAACATTTTGTTGTTTTTTCTTCCTATACATGTGCAGGGTGGGGTGGGAGGAGGCGGGTTTCTTTCCTTTCTGGGAAAAGGATTAAAAAAAAACTAATGGAAATATTATTTTCTGAAAATGAAAGATTCCTCATTTCGATAAAAAAAAGAAAAAATTGTTAATTTGAGTACTGTAAAACATTTTCTTTTAGTTTAGTTTCCTTTCCTCCACTCTGTCTCTGACTGTAGGTGTGTGTGTCGGGAGCAAAGTCCTGCCCTTCTCGAAACATTGTGCAGGAGGGAATGTGAATGCGCAAAGCAAAATAAAAGAAATTGCTTTATCTACAAACAATTTTGCAACCCTCTGTTGAAGACCTATGGAGTAATGCTAAAGGATTTTGTAAGGTCTGATAAATCTAACAGTTTTCACATGATTTGAACTGGGAGGTGAGTTGTTATAGAATGGCCCCAGGTGTAACCAGCCTCTCTCCTAATATATTCCGGGATTAGCTGCAGCCATCCCCCTCGAGACCCTCTAAAGGATTCAAGGATAACCTAATGTCATTCTGCCACACAGGTTTGCACAACAAGCTGCAGTTGTAGCCTTGTCCATTTATGCTACACAACCAAATCGATTTTTTTTTAAAACTTAACCGTTTTTATTTTTTCCAGATTTGGTTGTAAAACCAAAACAGACTAACTGAAGAAAAAAACTGAAAAACAAAGGCAGTGGTTTGTTTTCACATCTTGACTGGAGACACTGCGACATTCTGCTCTTATGGAGATGATATTGTGATAAGTATGAGTACAGTGCTACACTCTTCGATACAGGGGTTAGATTCAAAGTAGAGACCTTACAGCAGGGACGTGGAGGCCCCCGTCATCATGAAAAGTGAAAAACCAAATAACAATAAAATAAAATATAAATGCATATTTGTCCACTGGTCTGTGCTATAAATGCATTTTCTGTATGATTCCAATAATTTTGATCATTTTCATAGTCAAAATCTCTGAATTTGCGTATTCTCTGTCCAGATACAGGAGAGCTGCGGCAGCGACGAGCTGAACCTCCCCTCGGATTGCGCAATCCCTTGCAATCCCTGGGTTGAGCACATGCATTTGGCGCGTGCCTGTTGCTATCTCTCTGTATGTCGGCAATATAATGTTTACAGACACTTTTATTATGCATCCTGACTTTCCATAGTCCAGTTAATGTATGTAATGTATATGTGTAACATATTTAATCTTGCTGATGTGACATAAAACCACAGTGAAAAAACACCAGGTGAGGCAGACAGTACTCTGCTGCACTGAAGAGGGCGCACGTGAGCCCACAGGTTCGTGTAGCTGCT
Source organism: Cottoperca gobio (assembly GCF_900634415.1). Lineage (NCBI taxonomy): Eukaryota > Metazoa > Chordata > Actinopteri > Perciformes > Bovichtidae > Cottoperca > Cottoperca gobio. Next base: position 26,855,856 of record NC_041363.1, on the reverse strand, counting down.
GTTCTTCTACTAGAGATGGTAAGCGCCAACAAGCTACTGTCTGCTAGCTAACATCATAGTCAGGTGCACTGTAGCACCATTTAGTTTAGTTTGTTTCTCCAACTAACGGACAAAAATGTAAGATTTAAATGTTACGCTATAAATGTAACGTTCGCTTTTGGACAAATATGTCCCTTCCTGTGTGTAAAAATAATGCTGATATGAGATATGAAAAATAACCAGTAGTCAATGTTCATGCTGCCAAGAAAATGGTGAATAAGCTACTCTAGTTGGGTTCATATATTTGTAAATCTGACTCTGAAAGAGTCAGTGTCTCCCCAGCCATGAACCTCACCGCACGTCACTGCCTTACAGTCACAAATGATTGCTACCTATTAGATCCCACTGCCAGTATTTTCTCAGGTCACATCAATTATCTTGAGAAAAAGAAGAAGAAAGAGTCTCCACATTATGATGGAGGATCCATGTTACCTCTGTCCTGCTGTCTTCTGATGTGCACATTAAAGGTACTTTTATTCTCGGCTCATTACAATTCTGACCTCGCGCAAGGACACACTGTCCAATCCAATCTCCATAAAACACCTAAACATTATGAGCACCATTTAAATACAACTTCCCCCAAGCCCCTACTTCTCCACTGCCACCACTTCTCCCGGGAGAGCCAACACCTCCTGGTGATGGATTGGGCCCCTTTGGCTTCCCCGACGCTCCCAACCCTCATAGTTTTTTTACAATTTAACAGTCACAGCGAGCAATGGGATTAGATGGCGAGATGGGGGAGGGGAATGAGAAGGACGGCTGGGGGAAGGTGGGAGAAGAATCAAGAGCGTGGAAGAACAACACGTGCACAGACTGATTGACTGAACTGTTGTGCAGGATGCTACCCGACCATACTGATCACGTTCAGTTTAGTCTGGATGATTTGGTAAGCCACCTGGCAGGCCTGGAAGTCAATGAGCCATCAATGTCAAAGCACTAATCAAATTCACTCCCTCTATCTCTCTCCTAACCATTAGTTCTGTCCTTTCTTTCTCTCTCACCCACACATTTCCTCTTACTGTCTCTTCCTCCCATTGTCTCCTCTCTCCCTTTCACTCTGTTTTTCATGCCTACACACACTATCACACACAGACATATTTTCTCACATACACAGCTCCTCACTCCTCCGATCATGGCCCAGACTGTGTTTGAGTTTACAAGGTCAGATCAGTTTCAGCACATCAACAGCTTGGTAACATTTGGTGCTGCTCAAGTTTCAGCCTGTTGGAGCAGCTTGTGTCACTTTTTTTATATTTTAGTTGTATCTCATAGGCTTATTTTCACATAATTTTTTCCTTATCTTGTTACAGTTTTTTTTACAATTGCTAAAACACTAAACCCCATTCTCTGAACCAAATTATCAATTGCCAAAACCCATTTATCGAATCAACCACTCTTTTAGCAAAACCCTAAACAAGTTCAAGTAGTTAGAAACTATTTGCAAAACTCTAAACACATTCTCCTTTACTATAAAACACAATTCCCACTGTGATGCACATGTGTTGCAAAATGCCAAACACAGGCAGCGAAGGTTGAACACAAGTACAACACAGTTGATATCGTTTAAACACTACTACTACTAGGTCATCCTCAGACGGGCCCTCCATCGGTGCTTCCAGTCATCCCGATCCTCCATGCATCTGGCTAGCTCGCCAGTATTTTCAGGTACAGTTAGAGATTGTTTGAATTTGATTCTATGGAAAGGGCCCATGAATACATTTTTGTAGATGAAGCAGGGTTCAACCTGACGAAGAGGAGTAGGAGAGCAGGAACATAATTGGCCAACGGGCCATTGTGGAAGTCCCTGGCCAGTGTGGTGGCAATGTCACCCTTTTTGCGGCCATAAGTAATTGGTAGTAATAGTAATCTTCTCACATATGTGGTGGTCTTCGGGATTTTCTGATTGATCGTGAGCAGCAGGTTCCTCATCAGGCTGAGCATCCTGTTTATGTTGTAGTTTGGGACAATGTCAGCTTTCACCGTGCAGTCCGCATACGTGAATGGTTCAACATCAACCAGCACTTCATAAATGTTTGCCTTCCATCATACAGCCCGTTCCTCAACCCAATAGAGGAGTTTTTTTCTGCGTGGCGCTGGAGGGTCTGTGACCGGAACCCCTACACCAGGCTCAACCTCCTACAGGTAATGACATTTTCCACTGTTGCTTAGCAAGAGAAAACACTGCGTGTGATGTTCCTCTGGCCGGACCAGCACACAGGCGAGATGCTGCTGAGGCAGAATGCATCGTACGTTGATGTTTTTTGCACTTGGTTTTGTAATGTGCTTTTCATTTACCTGTAATGTGCTTTACATTTACCTGTAATGTGCTTTACATTTACCTGTAATGTGCTTTACATTTACCTGTAATGTGCTTTACATGTACCTGTAATGTGCTTTACATTTACCTGTAATGTGCTTTACATGTACCTGTAATGTGCTTTACATTTACCTGTAATGTGCTTTACATGTACCTGTAATGTGCTTTTCATTTACCTGTAATGTGCTTTACATTTACCTGTAATGTGCTTTACATTTACCTGTAATGTGCTTTACATTTACCTGTAATGTGCTTTGCATTTACCTGTAATGTGCTTTACATTTATCTGTAATGTGCTTTACATTTACCTGTAATGTGCTTTTCATTTACCTGTAATGTGCTTTACATTTATCTGTAATGTGCTTTACATTTACCTTTAATGTGCTTTACATTTACCTGTAATGTGCTTTACATTTACCTTTAATGTGCTTTTCATTTACCTGTAATGTGCTTTATATTTACCTTTAATGTGCTTTTCATTTACCTGTAATGTGCTTTACATTTACCTGTAATGTGCTTTACATTTACCTGTAATGTGCTTTACATTTAGCTATAATGTACTTTACATTTACCTGTAATGTGCTTTACATTTACCTATAATGTGCTTTACATTTACCTGTAATGTGCTTTACATTTACCTGTAATGGACTTTACATTTACCTGTAATGTGCTTTACATTTACCTGTAATGTGCTTTACATTTACCTGTAATGTGCTTTACATTTACCTGTAATGTGCTTTTCATTTACCTGTAATGTGCTTTACATTTACTTGTAATGTACTTTACATTTACCTGCAATGTGCTTTACATTTACCTGTAATGTGCTTTACATTTACCTGTAATGTGCTTTACATTTACCTGTAATGTGCTTTATATTTACCTTTAATGTGCTTTTCATTTACCTGTAATGTGCTTTACATTTACCTGTAATGTGCTTTATATTTACCTGTAATGTGCTTTACATTTATCTGTAATGTGCTTTACATTTACCTGTAATGTGCTTTACATTTACCTGTAATGTGCTTTACATTTACCTGTAATGTGCTTTACATTTACCTGTAATGTGCTTTACATTTACCTGTAATGTGCTTTACATTTACCTGTAATATGCTTTACATTTACCTGTAATGTGCTTTATATTTACCTTTAATGTGCTTTTCATTTACCTGTAATGTGCTTTACATTTACCTGTAATGTGCTTTATATTTACCTGTAATGTGCCTTACATTTACCTGTAATGTGCTTTACATTTACCTGTAATGTGCTTTACATTTACCTGTAATGTGCTTTACATTTACCTGTAATGTGCTTTACATTTACCTGTAATGTGCTTTATATTTACCTGTAATGTGCTTTACATTTATCTGTAATGTGCTTTACATTTACCTGTAATGTGCTTTACATTTACCTGTAATGTGCTTTATATTTACCTTTAATGTGCTTTTCATTTACCTGTAATGTGCTTTACATTTATCTGTAATGTGCTTTACATTTACCTGTAATGTGCTTTTCATTTACCTGTAATGTGCTTTACATTTATCTGTAATGTGCTTTACATTTACCTTTAATGTGCTTTACATTTACCTGTAATGTGCTTTATATTTACCTTTAATGTGCTTTTCATTTACCTGTAATGTGCTTTTCATTTACCTGTAATGTGCTTTACATTTATCTGTAATGTGCTTTACATTTACCTGTAATGTGCTTTACATTTACCTTTAATGTGCTTTATATTTACCTTTAATGTGCTTTTCATTTACCTGTAATGTGCTTTACATTTACCTGTAATGTGCTTTTCATTTACCTGTAATGTGCTTTTCATTTACCTGTAATGTGCTTTACATTTACCTGTAATGTGCTTTACATTTACCTGTAATGTGCTTTACATTTACCTGTAATGTGCTTTACATTTACCTGTAATGTGCTTTTCATTTACCTGTAATGTGCTTTACATTTACCTGTAATGTGCTTTACATTTACGTATGACGTTTTCTTTGTTATTTATATAATTGTACTTTTGTTTAGTTTTGCAAAAATGTGTTCATTTAAAATCAAACTAAATTATACTCCATGCACTGGATGCAATGTTTTAATTGTTGTTATGTAGTGTCTAATGAATGATCTGTAGGTGTTTCTATTTTGACTGGAAAAGTGCATGATGTGAAAGCATTGTTTGATTTGTGGCAGAGGAGTCTGTGGTTCTGTGAATGTAGCTTTATGTTTAAAGTTTTGAGAAAATGGGTGAAGGTTTCAAGAAATGTGTTTTAGCAATCGTAAAAAACTGTAAAATCACTGCAGCTAACACATCTTCATTTTATATATTTATTCATGGTTTATTTAATAGGAACAGATACTGTTTACATAAACAAACTGAAAACAGCTATCTGATGCGTATTAAACTGCGGAGATATATATGTACAGTATCTATATATATACAGCACTCGCAGAATCCTTGCACTCCATCACCTCATTATGAGTCCTAATCATTAGGAATCCTAGTTCACCCTAACAAAACCTAAATATATAAATTATCTGTGTTCACCTATTAAACTTCCATTTTCTAATGAAATGCCAGGATGGGGGAACAAATCAAATTTTTATTCAGCCCAATATCACAAATTACAAATGTGCTTCAGGGGCTTTACAATGTGTACAGCGTACTGCGTAGGATATCACTGATTGCCGACATCATCTTTGCATCAATCAGTGTGACTGCTGTTAACATGTAAATACTGCGGTGTGATGAGTAATGCTGCATGATGGATGCACTGCCACTGTTAGGACTACGTGAGTGCAAGAATTAGGAGGGAACGAGTGTTCAGAGACCTCCTCACCCACAAACACCTCCATTTCTCTGTCGGATCAATTCCTTTTCTTGTTCTTTCTCTCTGTAGTTGGTGTGATTCACCGTGAAGAATCAGCAGGCTCATTACCATGCATAAACATTCATGAGGTGCTTTGCATTGACCCTCTATGTTGAATGTTGGCACGTAGAGGGCGAGATCTGAGGCTGATATGACTTGCGGACAATTCAATCTTTGGGATTTATTAAAGGAAATTGCACACTGGCAGGCGTACATATGATTTTATAAATCTGAATATTTTTTGGCATGCATACATTTCCACATCTGTACGTACACATTTAGTGTGGATCCGACACACTTTTTTATAAATGAGACCCCTAGCTCTTTGTCTTTTACAAATCTCCCTTGGGCAACCACTCTCCATGACTAGGCTCTGTCAGCGGGTTGTGGATGCAATCCAACAGACGTATAAGGAGGCAGGCCGGCCCCAGCAGGGATGCGTTCACATTCCACCCGGGGCTTAGCTACCGCATGGGCCTTAAGGGGAGGTGCTCATCTATCTGAGATTTGTATGGCAGCCTCTTGGTCTACTCCGTCCACCTTTATCAGGTTCTACTGCATGAATGTGGTAGCCATCACCCCATCTACTGTGCTGGGCTCTGGGACCAAGGCTCTTAAGAGAAAGGACCTTGAGTGATGTCTTTTCTTTCAAAACTCAGACATCCATTTGCAGCTGGCCACGCCCCTAATAATGCGTAACTTTAAGCCTTAATATGATTGAAATGGGTGAGTTAGATAAAAACATTACCGGAGAGGCCACACACGCGTGGTGCTTATATAAACATGTGTTGCTAATCAGTGCATTGCCACCACAGGGGTCAGTCCCGGTACATACGGAATATGTAAAGAGATAGTCTCAAGACACAGAGAATGTATCAAATCCTGGAGTGGAAGAAACCCAGACATTAAATTGAAGCCCCGTGCTGTGTCAGTCAGACTCTGTGCTCACATGTATGCAGCTGATAAAAGCTTCAATCCTCCAGTACGTCCCAGAACACTCATCTCTTCCACTGTTTTGGGGTGGGGCGGCTGTGGCTCAGGAGGTAGAGTCCAGTGGGTCGGAGGGTCGGTGGTTCGATCCCCAGCCCCTGCAGTCAGCATCTCAAAGTGGCCTTGGACAAGATACTGCTCCCTATGGCCAATGGTGTGTGAGTGTGTGAGTGTGTGAGTGGTTATCACTACTGACGAGCTGATGTGCACCTTGTATGGAGCCTCTGACTCTGTATGAATGTGTGTGAATGCTGACATGTGTTGTCAAGCGCTTTGAGTGATCGCAAAGATTGGAAAAGCACTATATAAATGCAGTCCATTTACCATTTATTTCTCTTCATTCGCTCCCATAGTTTGACCATGCATTTCACTGCTGTTTCTGAACCGTCAATAAATCACATTCTTACAAATGGGATGAAACTGTTGGGAATGCTGTAAAAAAATAAAGATAAAGATAAAATTCTATTATTTTTGTGTCCTGGTTCAGACGCTGCGTTGTACCAATTATCACACAGAGAAAAAGGTGCAGGGAGCACGCTCCCACCTGGATGTCTCCTTTCATGTCAGATTGAAGTCATTAGTCTAATAAGGTGACTTGTTTACTTCTGAAGTTCACGACGAGGAAACGTGTACATAAAGCTGATTTTTCGCTTGCCAGTGGCTCTCTTGTTATGTTATTATGGAGCTCAGCAACAGAAGAGTTATGATGTTGATAGTGGCATCGCTATAGGGATGTCCATGTCTGTCAGTCAGTGGACCGGGACCTCCACCACTTTGGTTCCAGACTGAATGACTTTGTCTGGATTGCCATGACATTTGTACAAACATGCACTGTAATGTAACATGCATGGCCCCAGAGGATGAAGAATGTGAAGAATATTTCAAGCTCTTTCACTAAACTACAGCTAGCAGCATTAATGTGCAGTCCGGTCTCCTAAAACGTATGTTCGCATACAACTGAACTGCATTCACATACACATACAGTCATGTATCACAAATACTTTTCTAATCTGTCCGCGGAGGTTTACCGTTTATCGTTTTCCTTGTGGAACAAAACGTTGACGTTGACTTTTTTAAATGTAATTTTGGTTGTTGCTTTTTATATTCTCTTTTAATTTATAATATTAATCACTTCTTTAAAACCTGGACCTTAATTCGGAAGAAAAGACATTTCATCAAAATAGTAATGTGTGAAGAAAGGTAGCAGAGACTGCTAGCTAGTAAACAAACAAACATGTTGAAAGTGATCTTTATTCACAAGGAAACTCAACAGAGCACATTTAAAAGTGCAAAGTGTAGTTCTGAGCCACCTGCTCTAAAGAAATAGTAAACAGTATTTCACCTCTAAACTGGCTCCATACAATCTAACTTCATCAATCATCAAAACCATCAGTTATTAAAAAACAACTAGAGTATATTAACCTGTTCATATTTTAGTTGGAGTAGTTTGTCATTTTTATTGTATTCTAAGTTTTAGAGTATCTAATGTATTCTTTATATTGTGTATTGTATTCTACAGCTATACATACTGTATATATATATATACGTAAATTATATATCTCTTCTAGTGTTGATATTATTGATATTTAATGTGTCTGTCTGTGTGTCTGTCTGTGTGTCTGTGTGTCTGTCTGTGTGTCTGTCTGTATGTCTTTCTGTGTGTGTGTCTGTCTGTCTGTCTGTCTGTCTGTGTGTGTGTCTTTCTGTCTGTCTGTCTGTATGTCTGTCTGTCTGTCTGTCTGTCTGTCTGTCTGTCTGTCTGTCTTTCTGTCTGTCTGTCTGTCTGTCTGTGTGTCTGTCTGTCTTTCTGTGTGTGTGTCTGTCTGTCTGTCTGTCTGTCTGTGTGTGTGTCTGCCTGTCTGTCTGTCTGTGTGTCTGTCTGCCTGTCTGTCTGTCTGTCTGTCTGTCTGCCTGTGTGTCTGTCTGTCTGTCTGTCTGTCTGCCTGTCTGTCTGTCTGCCTGTCTGTGTGTCTGTCTAAATATCTCTGCGCTCTCTTATAATCTTCACGTGCGGTATAGATATCTGTGTGTTTGCTGTGGTACTGGAGGCTGTACGGCTGGACTTCGGGGGCTAGCTGTTAGCATGCTAACTTCAGTAGATATCGCTGCAACACAACACATTGACGTCTTTGACATAACGTCAACAGTGTTATCTCTTCACACTGTGTTGATAATGTTAATGTTGATAATAACTTCATTTTTTGAGTGTTTTACATTTTTATTCTGGCATATTTGACACATTGTACCATAATGCTTTTATTTGATGTTTTCTGTAACTTTGAACGCTTTGGGGCCAAGTGATTATCAAAATAGAAAAATAAACTCAATTCTACATCAAATCTCTAGGAAGCTTTTGAAAATGCAGGTAACATACTGTATGTGATTGTTCATATTGTTCTGATTTATTTTCAGGTGTCCAAATGCTATAAACGTTGGATTATGGTTTTCTGATGAACAGATTAATACACAATAGAAGGTGAATGACACAGGGAAAGTCTTGTACTTCTTAGTGTTCCTCCAAACAGCCTGATTTAAGTACAGATGAGAGAATAATTTTGTTGGAGACATACCAGAGTGCTTATTTAGTATTGCTTGGCAATTAGTCTTTAATGTTATCTGTCATGATTAAGCTAATGAAATCACTTTGACCTTCATTGATTTAAAAGGGAAATTCCAAACCTTGGATCCTCTTGTACTAAAGTGTATCTGTAATGCTGGATGCATGCCAGGAATGATGAAATTTATGTTGTATCCTTGAGCTGGCTCCTAAATTTACTTCATTTATCAGAGTGACTTTAAACAACCTCCAAAGAACTCAGAGTCAAGTTGTTCTGTGACGAGAAGAAAGTCTGTTTAATACAGGATACTTTTACAAAAGGTCCTCACTCCTAAATGTTAACACAAGTCAGTTGTCGGTGACATGCAAACAAGACCAGTCCTGCGGTCCTCTGTCTGTCGGTTCCTAACCACTTTTCCTTGATTCAATGTGAAGGAGAATTCATAAGGTATCCCACTGCTCCTACACCAGGCTACTTACTTATGCCACAGCGGATGTTATTGAGGTGGGTCTGCCGTCCCTTTAAATGTTGCTCCCGCAAGGAATTGTGGGCCAGCATTATCTCCTTTCCTTTGGTGAAGGATAGTCCAGTGTTCCCTATGCTAAAGGAAATAGGAAAGGAAGCATTGAAGTACCTTAGCATTTACACAACTCTACCAGCTCGTATTATGGCTGACACTTAATACTGAATTTCACTCAGTTAGGAACCTTCCTAAGAGAAAAAGAAGATCCATATATTGCCTTGAACTAAGACATTTTATCCATCTTAGATTTAACCTTTTGCTAACTATGCCACGCAAGAAGAAGGCAGAAATCCAAAAACCACAAGACGATCCCCCCCACCCCCCCGATGAGATAATAAATTGTCTTTTTTACTTGTAAATATGAACAAGTTACAGAAACAGACGGTAAGGAAGTCATGAACAATAGCTTGATAACAGCATTCTTTCTGAACAGTCGCTGTGCGTTACTCTACCAAACAGGGAAATAAAGTTAGCCGCCTTTATGTTTAATTTTTAGCTAACCTGCAGTTAGTCACTCACTTTGTAGCATTGTCCCAGAAATTCCAAGATTTTAAAGCCATCTTAAAGACTTTATAAACATGTGCGCGTCATGAACCTAAAGCAATGGGGTCAAAGTGGCGTAATCTGTGAAGCCACTGTGAGTCACTGCATGTGAGCCCTTTGCTGATCATATGTAGTCATTTGATTCAATGGTAAAACAAATAGCACACCAGCATACTTTATTATAGATTGGCTTATATATGATTTTTTTATTTAAATTTTAACTGAAGTAGGAGTACAGTTGCTATTACTGGTGATCAGCAGCTGCTCATCTGTTCTTCATCTTCGCTCTGCTAAATCTGGCCATAGTATTCATCGTGTTAGCGGAGGTGTTCCATCATAATTAGCTGGACCGCAGTAGATTATCCACATGGAAGACTTGGTGTACTAAGTGGGTGGTGATGACGCTGGTCATGAGGGTCGTTCACATGTTCGTGGTGCTGTTTTTAGATGTCTGACGTTACGCAACTTTTTACCCAGTAGTTTATTCTGTCGTCTGAAATATGATTTAAACCAGGACAGCACATGACTAAACTCTGCAACAAAATAAAAGTTCAAATCAAATTGTAAAGCCAGCTGAAATAACGGAATGATGAGCCAAGTCCAGTTTTTAAAAACTGTTTCTTCTGCACATGGAGAATCTCCCCACATCTTTACACCCTACTTTCAACTCTGGAACATTTACTTTTTACAACATACGCTGTTAATGTTTAGTGAATACAAACTTTTATAAACAAGATACAAATCGTTTCATGTCTTATTTACAAACTAACTACATCTTGTAATCATCTTAGAGGTCCATTCTCAATTACATACAGAGCTTCTGAAGAAAATGTCTTTGTTATCTATAAATGACAAACCAATGATTGATCCCAAACAAAATTCCAAATGTAGATGGGTATGTATGTACAGTATGTACAGTATGTATATACTGTATGTGTGAATATGCCTGATCCCGCAGATTTGTACGTGACAATAAGTATATGTAGAAGTACAAATACACATGTATCAATGTTAACTGCTAACTGGGATTTATTGTTTATTTTTAAATGCAACAAGCACGGCTCTGCTCTGTCAAATCTACACACGCACACACACACACACACACACACACACACACAGTATAATGTGTATGTCTGCATATTTTTAGTGCTGCTTCTATCTCCTGTGTCCTGGTAACGTTTAGCTGAGGGGTTATTAATAAAAATGAGAATGCACCCTGCCTCGCAGTATGACTTGAATCCAACACACTTCTAGTTGTAAAAACTGTAAAATAAAACTCATCGAAAGCTTTCAACAGAATGCCAATTTGGAAAATAACTATCCATAAATCATTTGTAATTAGCATTGTGATTTTTCATGTGAAAACAACTTGTATTTCTCACATCATTATATCCTGTAGTTACAACATTTAAGCCCTGCTCCAAACATGATGATGTTTCATAGACAGATGATATGTTTCAGCTTCACAACAGAGATGAGCTGAGAAAACCTCGTCATCTGCTTATTTATCATCCATCAACCTGTCAATCAAGAGATAAGTTGGCTAAAGTGCCTCTGGGTCTAGAGGGTGAGTTGGCTTATTACTATGTAAATCCTGCCAAATTCCCATCAGTGCTGTCCACCTGGAACCTGCACCATTAACACTCTGATATTCCACTGACAGTTCTCTAGCTTCATGCTCCCATTGTGTTCATACAGAGTTGTGTTGACTGCTCAGTCTTTACCATCAGATGATTTGTACAGTACTATAAACAGGACTTTGCTCCTGAAACTAGTTTCTCATTATTTGAACTTGTTTGTTATTGATATCTTGATTTGAAAATGTAACTGGCTTCATAGACCAAATCCTAATGTTGGATTTCAATAACTTCCGGGTAGAAAGCCTTCACGTTACTGTGTCAGCCGGCTCAGTAAGCGTTCAGGCAGAGAGTGGTACTGCAGCACGGCACACAGCGAGAGGCTTAAAATCAAAATGATAATACATTTAGATGAAGGTCTGTAAGAAGTTATTGAGGGAAAATATGCTAAAATGAGAAAGACATTTTGAAACATTAACTGTAGAATCATAATGTACTATTTTGTTAAAGAAAACATACAGAGACGGCCGTCAGTGGACGTAGCTGCGGTGATGTGTGGTGTGGATGTTGATGAGTGTCTGTAGCCCACTAACCCAGTGGTTCCCAAAGTGCGGCGGGCGCAGAGCTATTGCAGGGGGGGGCGCGGCAAGGCTTGAGCCCTGCTAGCATAACATGGACAAGTTTGTGACAGGGGGGCTCGAAAATATTCTTATCTATAAAAGGGGAGACCTGCAGAAAAGGTTTGGGAACCACTGTACTAACCAGTCCAGGCGAGCAGGCCGGCTGTTTGCAGTTTTCTACAGAATTGCTGATCCTCATAACTTCACACGTGGCACTGCACTCCCTCAGGTCCTTACAACACACACGTCAGGCGTGAAGTAGATCGGTCTGAGGGTTGGCGAGATAATTGAAACTCACACACACTCACACACACACACACACATACAGAGACGTCTGTTATTATAGTATGATATTTATATATAATTACATATCTTTATTTCACAAATCTCCTAATTTCAAATCAATGGCCAGTTGACTCCCCAACAGTGATTGTTGTTGTTAGCGTGTTGTCACGGTGATACTGCCTAAACACACTGATCTTAAAGTAACAGTTGGACATTCTGGGAAATCTAAAATATCACTAAATATGAAACTAAACGCAGCACGACCTCAGTGTTGCCAACTCGGCAACTTTCTCGATATATTTAGCAACTCTGTCTCCAAATACACAAGATGGCAGCTCCTGTATCTGGGATTTTTATTTTTATTTTTATTTTTGTACAGTGAGAGGAAGTGGAGGCGTGTCGTCCATCTTTATATGCAGTCTATGTATTGCACCAATTAAAACTCTGACCTGATGGTGGTGCTGATGGTGGCTCAGGGGATCACCAGAGAGATGAATGTGTTTCATAAACGTTATGTCAAAACACCAATAACACTTTACAATAAGGGCCACAACAATGCATATAGATGCCGGGGAACTGATGAGGAATAGATGAAGAACTCCAGTTTATAGATGAATAACTGATGAATCATTAATAAGTTCCCCCCTAATAATTCCTAATGGAGGAGTATAAATTAGATAATGATGAGCGACTAGAGAACCGACTGGGAGATCCTACATTAGTGAATGATTAAGTAATTCATCAGTCGTTCATGGTTAACTCTGATCCAGCTGCTGAGCGGCACAGAACTAGTAACAACTCATTAATTACTGATTACATAAACATTATTTACTGTGTCTGTATCCCCCCAAGTAAAGTGAAACATAATACTGAATGGTTACTAAGAGACCCTTCGTAACCTTCTTTACAATTCGTTAATTAAAAACAAATCATCGACATCGGTTGTCTTAAGTGTTTTATTCATTAATGCATTAATATTTACAGCCATGAATGTTATGAACATCATTCCAGCACAACCTCAGAACGGTCGCTTTAGTCCCAAGACTGTTGGGGTTCACTGGAGCGTAGGACGTTATGCTCCAGTGAACCCCAACATTGTGTTTTCAGTTGAGACTACCAGCTCACGGCCGACAAATTCTTTTACCGAACGCTGTGACTTTAGGTGGATCGCAAGAGACTAACCTCTCAACAACATTGTACAGTAAACTGCAAATCTTGATTTTTCTGTGAAATAATTTCAACAGTGTCCCACTATACTCATTCTGTAGCGACGTAATTATGAGCAGATAGATTTCCCACGATCCTTGTTTCACTTTAAAAGTGACACATTTTCTTTTGCAGTGCAGTGGATCTAAAGTATGCCGATGTGAAGAGCATTTTGAAAAGTAACTGATACATATTTGGAAAAGTAAACTAACTGAACAACTGTACAATATGAAAGTGTTACGTTTCAGAACAGAACTTTCTGTGCTGGTAGAACGAGTGTTTAATGACCACTTTGGTCTTATTATCATATAGGTCACTGCAACCCGGGGATGTGGTTTTACACTTCACTTTCCTAAGAAAACACAGACACACACACACACACATACACACACACACGCACAGCTATCCCGGCATAAGCACTGTCACAAAGTATTTATTTTGTATTCACAGACAACCATGCACATGTACTTATCTCTTCACACTCTTGTCACTGTGTGACTTTTGTTTGCATGTCACTGTTGTAATATTGAATATGTAATATATATATATATATATATATATATATATATATATAAGTAATATAAATAAATTAGCATTTAGAATGCAGTAAAGTTCATATTCGATATAAAAACTAAAAACAAATCAGATTGACAGAGCTGTGACGCCATTTACACAAAAAAAAGTTGGTTACCTTTTCAAGTAAAGGCGTGGACTGGACAGAGCCGTACATGGACATTGGTGACATAACAACGTCGCTTTCAGAATAAATGATTGTAGGTGTATTTGCCTTTTCATTTTAGGACATTCAATCCTGACAGTCTTTATAGGGAAGTGTCGTCATGACGCTGGGCAGCAGAGACAACTTTGTACATCCAAATACAACTTGATGGAAACTGTGCTGCCAGTATTGTAAAACCCCCTGAGGCAAATTTGTAATTTGTGTTATTGGGCTGTATAAATAAAAAGTGATTGATTGAGTAGATTACTGTAAGCATACAAGGACATTGTGTTTTGTTTTTATATCCTGGCACAATGTCACAAACTATCAAAAGTCTGACATCTTTACACACATTCATTTGTGCATAAAACTGTGTAGAGGTTGTTTGTTACATGGTGAATACACACGGTGGAAAATAAGCACTGCCTACACTGACAGACAGAACATGAAAGGTCATGCATTCTGCTAGAGAAGAAGGCAACTGAACTTGGTGGAGACAATAAGAGTCAGAGGCCAAGAAAAACAAGTCTGAGGTACCAGAGAAGTAGTGTAATGACACAAATAACTTAAAGTGAAATAGTCTTTTAATAAGTAAGGGATAAAAAGAAAAAAATATCACAAATATTTTTTCTATTGAAGATTCACTGAAGGCAGACGTGATGGTGTTGGAGGATGAACAGGTCATTGATCAAGTCTCCTGTTGAGACACATGCCTTGTCTGCACATGTCTGATGTCTTAGGGGGACAGCACACACATAACCATGTGCTGCAGCCAGCTGTGTGATGACCTCCTTACCTGTGTGACCGGCTGTGTTTCACGTTAAAATGGAGGACACAGACCCTGAGGAGCCTGCAGGATGATGAGGGCTACGAAGGAGATGGAAAATAATTAGCAGACAGAGGTAGACCACTAACACGTGTGGAGGCATAGCTGCAACGCTAAGTATCTGGCTTTCATCCTTCTTCAGTTAAAGTGACTCTGTGGCTGTACTGGACAGTTGCTTGCTTGCTGTGAATGTGTGAAACATTTAACCATTTAAATCTAAGTGAACATTTTTAGACATGAGCAATATTTTTACTTGAAACAATCAAATGTGGCTGCCAGTGCAGTAAATGATTGTCACTTTTTCAGGTCGTCTTCAGAGTTTGATCCGGTCTGCGACGGTAAACGCATTTATGACACTAGTTAGCAAACCATGTTACATATAATCGTGTCATATTTCCATCCATTTTCTGTATTTTTAGCTATATCCTGTATTTTTAGCTATGTGATGATAAGAGAGTGGATTGCAGCAACCGCTGGTGTACGGGCTGGTAGGATCAGATGTAATTTAAAATACACAACACAGACATTGCTGTCTGAAGGTATCTGGAGTCTGGTTTATTTACAATGGTTAAATTAAGAAAATACTCCCATGCAAGCCAAAAGATTAAAACTTGAAATATATTATCTCTCTTATTTAGAAATATAGTGTTTGCTATAAAATGGTAATCTCCTCCTATTTCAGCAGAGATGGTGTTTGTCTCTGTAAATAAAATAGGTCATATCAGTGATGCCCTACATCCACACTGATGACCAAGCTACACAATGCAAAAGTGTCTGTCTATTTATAGGGAATTATGCTATAATTTTACTGGTCCGGCCCACTTGAGATCAAATTGGGCTGTATGTGGCACCTGAACTAAAATGAGTTTGACACGTTTGAGCTGGTAGTCGAACTTCTGATTGAAGAGGAACAATGCGGATTCCATCCTGGTCGTGGAACAATGGACCAACTCTTCACTCTCGCAAGGATCCTGGAGGGGGCCTGGGAGTACACCCATCCGGTCTACATGTGTTTTGTGCATCTGGAGAAGGCGTATGACAGGGTTCCCCGGGTGATACTGTGGGAGGTGCTGTGGGAGTATGGGGTGAGAGGGTCACTTCTGAGGGCCATCCAATCCCTGTACGCCCAAAGCGAGAGTTGTGTCCGGATACTCGGCAGTAAGTCGGACTCGTTCCCAGTGGATGTTGGCCTCCGCCAGGGCTGCGCTTTATCACCAATCCTGTTTGTGATTTTCATGGACAGGATATCGTGGCATAGTCGTGGAGGAAAGGGGTTGCAGTTCAGTGACCTGAGGATCTCATCGCTGCTCTTTGCAGATGATGTGGTCCTGATGGCATCATCGGTCTGTGACCTTCAACAGTCACTGGATCGGTTCGCAGCCGAGTGTGATGCGGTTGGGATGAGGATCAGCACCTCAAAATCTGAGGCCATGGCTCTCAGCAGCAAACCGGTGGATTGCCTAGTCCGGGTAGGGATTGAGCCCTTACCCCAAGTGAAGGAGTTCAAGTACCTCGGGATCTTGTTCACGGGTGAGGGGACGATGGAGCGAGAGATTGGCCGGAGAATCGGAGCAGCGGGGGCGGTACTGCAGTCGCTTCACCGCACCATTGTGACGAAAAGAGAGCTGAGTCAGAAGGCAAAGCTCTCGATCTACCGGTCGATCTTCGTTCCTACCCTCACCAATGATCATGAAGGCTGTGTCATGACCGAAAGAACGAGATCACGGGTACAAGCGGCCGAAATGGGTTTTCTCAGACGGGTGGCTGGCGTCTCCCTTAGAGATAGGGTGAGAAGCTCAGCCATCCGTGAGAGACTCGGAGTAGAGCCGCTGCTCCTTTACGTTGAAAGGAGCCAGTTGAGGTGGTTCGGGCATCTAGTAAGGATGCCACCTGGGCACCTCCCTAGGGAGGTGTTCCAGGCCCGTCCAGCTGGGAGGAGACCCCGGGGAAGACCCAGGACTCGGTGGAGAGATTATATCATCATTGGCCTGGGAACGCCTCGGGATCCCCCAGTCGGAGCTGGAGGATGTGGCCCGGAGAAGGGAAGATTGGGGTTCCTTACTGGAGCTGCTGCCCCCGCGACCCGATCCCGGATAAGCGGTAGACGATGGATGGATGGACCCCTGGTTTAGACCAAGGTTTCTACATCATGTTCCCAGATTTACAGCAGTTGCTGAACTTCAATGTTTGCTGCTGTTTAGTTGTCAGTATTCACATATTTTTTATTCTGGCCTTCGCAGATGTGTCACACTGCATAGCTTGACAGATCGCTAACAAAAGACTCAGCAGGCTACACTTTATGTTGAGCTTATGTAACTTAAGTTACTACGGCTTAGGTTGTAAAACTGCAAGCAACAGAAAAATACATAACATGTTACACAATTACAATGAAATATGTGCAACAATATTACAGCAGTTTTCTTGCATTTGCACTGCTTGGCTGTGTTACAGGACATTATATAAACGTACAGAACTTGCCGCTAGGTGTCACTAATTAACAGCAAACCCTAACTGGCGTCAGAACCTTTTTAACAGCCTAAATTATCTTGTTCGTGCTCCTTATTAAAGTTAGGTTACATGATGTGAACTCTGTATTTTGTTTATCATGAGTCCGTAAAAGTAACATTTGCATCAACTGAAATCTCAAAAAAGAGCAGTGGAATATTTTATTTTTATCATCAAAACACACTAAAACCAGTGAAGAGTTTCAGTGACACACTTTTCTCAGTCTATGTTTCTACAGCACAATACTAACACATCTCTGTTCCACTTCAGCCCTTCATCAGGTGACTGTATCACGGCTCAGCACAACATCTTGCTCTGTATCTATGGACTGTTGTTTTTAAGAAGGGAACTCTGTATTGTAATCGGTCTTGTCTTGAACAAAAGCTAACTTTGTACATATGAATGTAGGATTTACTGTGATGACACAGCACTTTATCATCTATGTACAGTTTATATGCAGATGTTTGCATTTTGTGTGTTATGTCAGATTTGAGCACACATTTGGAGTGTAGCATTTTGTGTGAAGAGTTCAAAATTGCTTAGATATATTTAAGATCATCATTCATTCATCAATATAGTCAGTGTTGTGCATTTTACGAATAATTAGCATTTACATTTTGATGAATCTGAAATTGAAATTGATTTGTATTGAATTCAATTGTTTAAAAAAATGTTGGGGGGGTGGAAACACAATCTTAAGGTTAATATAATACTTTTTATTTTTATTTTTTATTATGTATTTATTACTATGTTTTGTATTTGACACATTTCGGTAGATGGAAACATTCCAAAACAATCTGAAAATACAATATAAAAATGTCATGTTCTATGTTTAGATATAGATATGGTACTATATATATATATATATATATATATATATATATATATATATATATATATATATATATATATATATGGACAAAGTTTTAGGAAGAAAACATACACATTTCAAAATGTTTCCAACCCTGACTTTGAACCAATGGGTAGAGCGGCCCATATGTGCTAAATATAGTAAGACAGGCGTGCTCCATGCCAGACTCTTCCAGCTGGGAGAAATCCAGTCATGCCCCAGTTTGATGGATAAACCTGCCTCCTGCTCACGTGCATCTGTTCTCTTTAGATTAGTTACTAAATGCTCCCACCAAGTGGTCCAATATCTGCTCTGCAGTTTTAAGTTCTCACCAAAGGTTGTCTTTGTGCCTTGCTCATGTGTACACATTTTGCTGAATGTAAGAAGTATATTTATAGAGGGGTATTAACCGTGTACCAGCCCAAAATAATTCACATTAATACCATTATTGCACTTACTGTAACAGTAATTTAGTCCAGAATTGAAAAGTATATTCTCTTGTTTATTGCATGCGTCTCATCATAGCCACTGTGTAAATCTACTGCTTCCTCCTGGCTCTCCTCGACGACTTCTAGTTCTGCTCAGATTCAACCAGTCTGAGGCTGCTGCGCTTGATCTCCTCATGGGATGGACAGCACTCGTTGTCATCATCACTGAGAGGGGGAGAGTCTGTGGGAGAAGGACAGATTCTCAGTCAAATGACAGATAGGCTTCAATCTATTCCTGGTATTTATTTATTTTTAATGTCATTTTCAGTTTTCACACTTGGCCCAGATCTAATCAGTCAAGACTGAAAAGCATATTATTCCTCTTTTGCCTTGAATTAAAGTCTACTGGGTGCTGTATAGTAGCTGCCTACTGCTCCTTATATTAGGATGGCTTAAATGCCGAGGCTTAGTATCACTGTGTGTGCTGTGGTGTGCACACAAAATCCTCAATTTTCCTTTCCATGTTTACCATCGAGTACACTGTGTTCCAGCAGCTTCCTGGCAGACCTGTTTTTGTGCTGATTGTTGGGTTTTTCCCAGTACTCTGTGTACTTATGAACATTGACTGCACTAATGATCTTGGGACCTGTAGGTGCTTTGAGACGACCCCACTGAGATTCCTGACTTGTGAACATCTATTATACACTTTCTCAGATCTGTCGAATGCAGTAAAACAAGCTCTATAGTTACTACCTTTAGTAAATCCTCGTCAGTGACAGAAGCGTCACAATCATTCTGTCCACTGCCTCTATATACCAAGGTCAATACAGCTGTCCTGGTCTCTGATGCAGTGTGTCATTAGTTCTCTGCTTGTTGTAAATAACCACAGTGCTTTTGTAAGGCAGGAATAGGCTAGTGGACTTGCTAACTAGGATCTTAGCACACTAAGCACGCTGACTTCCAATAAGCTGGAAGTCATATAAAGATACATATTTTATATTTAAAATATTGCAGCTTCTTTTTCACAGAAATTAATTAAATGCTGAAACATACAATATAAATAAAAATATATTTTTAACTAGATTCAAAACTCCTATCAACAGATCCTCTTTTAGTCAATACTCACGTATCAGGATGCTTGGTCTCTTAATGTTCCTCGAATGTTAACCCGTCCAGCAGACAACTTGCATTTTCCAAAAAGAGTGAGGCTGGAAGCTGAGAAGTGAGGCCCATGAGGCATTGCAACATCTAAATATATACATATTATAAAAATATATGGATAGGGAATTTCAACCAAATTAGATTTATGGGTATTGACAGCTTTAATACACAACTATTAATATCAGGGTTAGTGTGGAAGGACCAACTAGTTGAAAACTATTATATTAACATCAGCACACAGTATCAGATAACCTGCCCTTTCCTTTACAAATAGATAAAAAGCATCAGAGAATTGTAGCACCCTCTCTTGGTCTCAGGTTTGTGCTGCGATGCTCTTTGCAGTAATGTTGGCAGGCGGACGCTGACGTCCCTCACTTTGTCTATGCTCTCAGTACTGGATGCACTTGGCAGCCCCTAAAGAGGAGTCACACATTAGTTAGTGTTAGTAGTTTCTCATGTGCTTTCCCTGCAATGACAGTTTAAAATGTGTGCTGTGAAAAAAGATCTAAGAACAACAAGCAAACACATTAGACTGACTGGACACTAGCTCAGTCTAAATGACACATAGTGTAGGAATTGTAAGCATGTTTGGAATGTGTAGTTGTGTCTACAGCATAGACTGTTGGTTTGTGGATGGACACTATTCACCTCAAATGCACATGCAAGGAAAGGGAAGAGTTCCTCAGAGCTGAAGTTTTTTTTAAATACAGTTTACATGGCAGTGAGACAGCTCCAGGAAGTATTCATTCTTAAGAATAACATGTTCTATTTGTGACGTTTAAATGGCATTTAATTCGCAGTTTGTATCAAATATTGGATCATTTATTTCAGTATTTAGATTTATACTACTATGACGATTAGTATGTATTGTATGGACATATTATGTAGCTTGTGTAGTAGTATGTAACATGGAGAGGAGGAAGGATCACATGTGCCATGTGAACACTGTTTTAAGATGGAACATCAGAATGTGTCCTTTAAAGACATTCTAAAACATTTCAGGTTACAGAGGACCTCCACAGGAACGCAGCTCATCCTGAGGTAGACGTTGTCGACCCCCTGCTCCACAGTGTTCAGCAAGTCCTGACACTGCTGCAGCTCGGCCTGCAGTGCTTCAACACGCCACACTTCCTGATTCAGCGCTGCCTGCCTTTCCCCCTTCAGCTTATCAAACCTTAAAATACAGATGGAGTTGTTTAAGACAGTCTTCTCTGCCTGCGTGATAAAAGCAAAAACATGGCAGTAAAATGTCTCACTGTGAAGCATATGATCAAACTTTTAATACTGTCGTTACTGGTGTTATTTCTCCTCAGTACAAAGTGTCCCTGTTCCAGCTGCAGATCAGACATTCAATGTCACTGTGCAACAACACACATAACTGCGGAACATCTATCAGACCCAATCACAGCACCAGAGGAAGTCAGTGCTGCCAGCACCGAGAAGATGCTTTCAAGTGATCACCCCTTCCTTACCAAACCTCCACACCTGTCACGTGAGTTCACAGACAGACCATCGCTTAGCAAACGTAAGCTTTGGATTTCTCCACATACTGCGGTGTGTATGGGGCTGTATAAGAGAGGGATTTTGACAAAGTTAAACGACAGTTACCTTGAGAGCTCTAAAATAACTACCACTAAGCATAGCAGCGCTGGTACGAGTGTCATTGTAACTCCACATCCATAAAAGTAACCAATCCTCTTCTAAAGGTTTCTCTGCTGTCTGAACTATGTTGCTGTTGTTTATAAACCCAGCACTTCCAAATCACTGTAATATTGGCAATAATCAGGATCAAATTTCAGATTCAAATTTAAATGAAGGAATGCAGCTGATGGTTATTTTCATTACCAATTAATCTGCAGTTATTTAATTTTATTAATATTTTGTCATGATTTCATTTGAAAATGAAAGATGCCCAATTTCCCAAAGTCCAAGTTAACATTGTCAGACTAACAGTGCAATACTAAGATATTTAGTTAGACAGAAGACTATGAAAACCAGAAAATAGAAAATATTTTCGAAGCTGCAACCACTGAATTATTTATATTTTTGCTTAAAATATTAGCTAAACAATTATTACAGTACCAAAATCATTGCAGATAGGAGCGCCTTGTTAGCCGACATGACCTATATATCAGTGAATATGACACTTAAATACGAAAAACTATTTTAAGAGATGATAGCTGTGTGTAGCACAGCATCGATGACAGTACCTTGTAGCTGCGGGTCTGGCATTGAACTTGAGCTCGGCGTACCGCAGCTCCAGTTCCGTCAGGGTGTTGGCCTCCTGCTTGGCCAGTTTCCTCTTGCTGGGTCAACTCAGTGAGGAGCTGCTCCGTGGTGGCTCGCTGCAACGATATCTAGGTAACTAGTTCCTCTTAAGACAGGCAGACACTACATGATACAGCCAGACAACAGTGGTTTAAACAGGCCAAGATATAACAACAATTAGAATAATGAGTATGGCTGTGTGTATTAACCACACAAGTCACATACAAATGAGGAAAAATGACAATAATAATTGTGCAAACTTGTGTCTGAATAAATCAACAAAGTGCTATAAAACAAAAGCATACATACAAAAGAAAACCGAGGATGCAGCCTTTTGCAATTATACACCAAAGCTATGGAACACTTTACCTGCAGACATTTATAGCTCTCTCAGTATCTTCAAAAGTAAGCTAAAAACATATCTCTTCGCTTTAGCCTTTTAATGGTGATATTTTATACAATCTTTAATGCTGCTACTTTATGCCACTTTAAACTCATTTAAATGTTTTTATTAAAGCGGCTATCTTTTTACTATTAGCCTTTTAATATATATTTTACTAAATGCTTTTATTCTGTAAAGACTATTTTAATTCTAATCTCTTTATTTTAGCCTTTTAATGGTGATATTTTATTTAAAGAATTAATGCTGCTACTCTATGCCACTTTAAACTAATTTAAATGATTTCATTATGTACTGTTCATTTTTGCTATAAGTGGTGTAGCATTGAATGTGTAAAGGTATTTTTGAAAAGCCTGAGATCAAATAGACTGTTTTACCACGGGAAAAAGAGGAAGTTTCTCTGATAAATGTGTAAGATATTGGAGAAAAACCGATAACCGAACTTTAAACTTAATAAAGTGGGTTTTGTTTATGAAACGGGAAGACTACCAAGAATGTGCAGCAAAGGGAGTAACCAGTTGAAAGGACACAGGGCCCATTGTTGATCTCATGCTTTCGAAATATGGCTCTGATAGTTTAAAACATTTACAAGAATGGTGTGATGAATGTGATTTCCCTCCGGCAGTAGGGTCGTTAAGTACGGCACAGATACGGGAATAGGCATGATCTCCAATGTTATTTTATACTATTTTAATTCTGCTATTTTCATACTATTTTTAATGCTACTTCAGACTCATTTACATCAACACTGTGATTATTGTACTGTAAATGCTCTTATTCTGTCTAATCTTGTACTAATTGTTATGTTTTTGCTGTGAAGCACTTTGGGCTGCAATTCTTGTATGAAAGGTGCTATACAAATAAAGCTTATTATTATTACATCAAACATCTCAAAAGGACTGCTGTAATGCCCAAACACTCTCTAACATTGACATGATGCATCCTTTTTGGTGATTTCCTTTAAGAAATAGACCAACATTTTTGGGAAATTTGTTCTCTATCTAAAGGCCTTGTCACACATATAACAGAAACGTATGCCGGCGTATATGAAAATTTGTCAGAGTCCAAATACGTCCAACTTTTCATCGGATCGGAAAAGTGAATGTATACAGATACGAATGTCCAACCTATTGATATCGTATCACTTACTTATACAAAATGTATCAGACGAATACCCAACAAATGCATAACGTATACAAAAATATGGCGTATACAAAATATCGGCAACACGCTGATGTACGTTGATATAAGGTAAGGTATTCGTTAAGAGCTCGCTGTGTTACGCTGGGGTACGTTGTTGAACGCTGATGTTTTGAGCATGTTCAAAATTAACAGACGTACCTGACGTGTGCTTCATAAGATATGCAGACGTTACGTTACGTTAGACATACGTGAATACGGAATACGTACGTGAATACTTACCTACGTAAATATAGTATGTGAATACTTACCTACGTAAAGAAAAAACAATATTAAAATAGACGAGATTCTAAGCTTTCCAAAAATATCATTTATTTTTTTCAGAATTCCAAAATCTACATGTACAGGGTGCAATAAAACTCCTACTGGGCCCGCCGGCGGGCCCGCACACGGTAAGAGGTTTTAAAAGACTCAAGCAGCTTTGAGGATTGTTTTTGGCTGATTTTTCATTTCTTTAATCCATGATGTTTAAAATAGGTTTCATAAAGTCAACAAGGGTCATAGATTTCTTTCCAAGCCATATGGGATCATAAATCCTTAACATGGCAGAAATTAACCTGTAATCATATTATGTAATAATGGAGAACCAGCATAAGAAATTTATCAGCAAGCTCAGAGATCAGGGGTCTTTGAGCGTAGAACGAAGAAACAACACAAAGAAAAAAAAGGAGTCTGAAAAGTACAAAGACAGCTTTCACACACCCAAATCTATCAGATTGCTCCTTTAATATAGTTCCGAGTTTTAAATTACAATTTTGTTTTTACATTTTTCTGATGCTTACCAGCTCAAAATGTGCTGGAGTCAAGTTCAGCTAGGTTTGTGTTGGTGATGCTTAACAGTGTGCTGTCTGCAGCAGCTGCTTCTGGAACTGTTTGCTTGCTTTGTCCACCTTTGCCTGTCCGATGGTAACTGCCTGTTCTTTCTGCTCCAGGACCTTGGACATACCACGAACCTCCTGACCACATTACAAATTCCAAACATCAGCTGAATGAGACACTGTTTCTTATTTTAATACTGCTTTTCATGTAGCTTGTATCTCTGCGGCACTAGACTACTGTCAGCTGTGTCCCTTTCATATGTCTTCCCAAAGTCTTTGGCTAACTTTCCTTTCAGCTTCTCTCGTTTCCTAATCAGTGTTCAATATTAAATAAATACAAAGACATATGAATAAATAGTGTAAGACATATAAATGAACCAACAGTTTGCAACATAATTGAAGAAATGATTCAAACTTTTTATAAGAGTTTTATTGGATATCATTTTTATTTAATTGTAGACATAATTATTTCAAATGGCTCTTTTTCGAAAGTGTGCTTTTTATCTCATATCAACATTTTTCCAAATTACACTTTTATTTCAACTCAAGGTTTATTTCATAATGTTTTAGCTGTTAGCTGAGCAACAACAACGCTAACGTTATAGTGAATAAAGTGTTTAGAGGCTGCTGCTGTAAATAAACTCAGTAAGATACGTTTTCTAAAACGACCATTTTTTAATAACTTTTGAAGTCCTGTTACTGGACTACAAGCCAGTAGGCAAAATATCCTACGCTCGATGTTTATCTGAAAGTGCTGTGACTAAATTTAAGGAAGTGATTCCATCAGCACTTGATTCAATACCAGGACTCAATATCAATATAACAGAGGACTCCAATGCTAACTTAGTCCCTCCCAAATTAATCATCTTGTTGATAGCGCTGCAGCCTCACTGCGAATAACACTCGACTCTGTCGCTCCTCTTAAGAAGAAGATCATAAAACAGAAAAAGAAAGCTCCATGGCTTAATTTACAAATCCGCAAACTAAAACAAAAGTCGAGAAATCTTGAAAGTAAATGGCGTTCCACTAAATTGGAAGAATCTCGTTTAGTCTGGTTAGATCATCTTAAAACGTATAAGAAGGCTCTCCGTAATGCCAGAGCAGCTTATTACTCTTCCTTAATAGAAGAAAATAAGAACAACCCCAGGTTTCTTTTCAGCACTGTAGCCAGGCTGACAGAGAGCCACAGCTCTACAGAGCCTTCTGTTCCTATATCTCTCAGTAGTGACGACTTTATGAGTTTCTTTAACGATAAAATTATAATTATTAGAGACAAAATTAATCTCCTCCTGACCTCAATTGGTAATGACTTAACTTCAACTGTTGGAATTTTAAAAACATCTGTAACTCCTGAAATATATCTAGACTGTTTTACTCCAATCAACCTTAACCAACTAACTTCAACAATCTCATCGTCTAAACCATCAACCTGTCTTTTAGACCCGATTCCAACTAAACTGTTTAAAGAAGTTTTACCCTTAATTAACACTTCGTTATTAAATATGATCAACCTGTCTCTATTATCTGGCTACGTACCAAAATCCTTTAAAGTAGCTGTAATAAAACCACTTCTTAAAAAGCCTGGTCTTGATCCAGAGGTTTTAGCCAACTATAGGCCGATATCTAACCTTCCCTTTCTCGCTAAAATCCTTGAGAAAGCAGTCGCAAAACAGTTGTGTGACTTTTTACATAATAATAGTTTATTTGAGGTTTTTCAATCTGGATTTAGAGTTCATCATAGCACAGAGACGGCACTGGTGAAAGTTACCAATGACCTTCTATTGGCATCAGACAAAGGACTTGTCTCTGTTCTTGTCTTGTTAGACCTCAGTGCTGCTTTCGACACTGTTGATCATGACATTCTACTACAGAGACTGGAACATTGTGTTGGCATAAAAGGAACCGCACTAAGCTGGTTCAAGTCCTATTTATCTGAGCGATCTCAATTTGTACTTGTTAACGATAAATCCTCCATGACAGCCAAAGTCAGTCTTGGAGTTCCGCAGGGTTCTGTACTTGGACCGATTCTATTCACCTTATATATGCTTCCTTTGGGCAATATTATAAGGAACCACTCTATAAACTTTCATTGTTATGCGGATGATACCCAATTATATCTATCAATTAAACCAGATGAAACCAATCAATTGGCTAAACTTCAAGCATGCCTTAAGGACATAAAAACTTGGATGTCTAGCAACTTTTTGATGTTAAACACAGACAAAACTGAAGTTATTATACTTGGCCCTAAACGCCTCCGAAACGCATTTTCTAATGACATAGAAGCTCTGGATGGCATTAACTTGGCCTCCAGCACCACTGTAAGGAATCTTGGCGTCATCTTTGATCAAGATCTGTCGTTTAAACTCCCACATAAAACAAATCTCAAGGACTGCCTTCTTTCATCTACGTAACATTGCAAAAATAAGACACATCCTGTCTCAAAATGATGCAGAAAAACTAGTCCATGCATTTGTTACTTCAAGGCTGGATTACTGCAACTCATTGTTATCAGGTTGTCCAAAAAAGTCGGTTAAGACTCTTCAGTTGATCCAAAATGCAGCGGCACGTGTATTGACTAGAACAAGGAAATGGGATCATATTACTCCTGTATTAGCTGCTCTGCACTGGCTCCCGGTAAAATACAGAATAGAATTCAAAATCCTTCTCCTGACTTACAAATCAATTAAAGGTCAGGCTCCAGCATATCTTAAAGATCTCATAGTACCTTATAAACCAACTAGAGCATTACGCTCCCAGACTGCAGGGTTACTTGTGGTTCCTAGAGTCTCTAAGAGTACAATGGGAGCCAGAGCCTTCAGCTATCAAGCTCCTCTCCAGTGGAACCAGCTTCCAGTTTGTGTTCGGGAGGCAGACACACTCTCCACATTTAAGAGTAGGCTAAAGACTTTCCTTTTTGATAAAGCTTATAGTTAGGGCTGGCTCAGGTTTGCCCTGGATCAGCCCCTAGTTATGCTGCTATAGGCTTAGACTGCCGGGGGACACCTCCCTGCTCTCTTCCTTCTCTCCCTCTCTCTTCTTCTCCCTCTCTTCTTCTCCCTCTATCTGTATGCATTTATGTAAATGTATGTTACTAACTCACCATCCGGGGTATCATCCCCGGAGTGTCTGTCTCTCATGTGGCAGGTTGCCACTGATAAAGTTTACGTCAGGATCATGAATCGTGACAGCGCCTGCTGACCTGGTCCTGCTGGACACCGGGAAGCCTTATTGACATTTTCCTGGATTCATCCAAACTTTCTATTTCTTTTTTTTTTTCCAACACAACATAATTTCTGCCAAATGTTGTATTTGTACTATGTTGTTTATCCTGTACACACGACATCTATTGCACGTCTGTCCGTCCTGGGAGAGGGATCCCTCCTCAGTTGCTCTCCCTGAGGTTTCTTCCATTTTTTCCCCTTTAATTTTGGGGTTTTTTTTAGGAAGTTTTTCCTTGTGCGATGCGAGGGTCTAAGGACAGAGGATGTTGTAACCTGTACAGTCTGTAAAGCACACTGAGACAAATGTATAATTTGTGATATTGGGCTATACAAATAAATTTGATTGATTGATTGATTGATTTTAGCTTTCGAGCCTGACCTCCACAAGACTACACATTCTGAGTAATAAACCAGGCTCAAACTTCATATAGCTAGTTAGCCTGCTAGCTAGGTAGCATGAGCAGCCTTGTCAAGCTGAACAAATAAAACATGTTATTTTCTGTCTCTGTGTATTGAGTTTATTTACAGCATTTCATAATATTTAGTTGATTTTTAATTATTTATTTTGCAAGTGATTGTTTCATTTATATATTTCACACAATATAAGCTATTACTTTTTATTTATTTAATATTGTTTGGACTATTTCTTTTTAAATAGTATGAACCCTTAACCATACATCCACGGGCCAAAATCAAAGAAAATACAACAAGAAAACTAAACTAAACTAAAGTGCATGTGCAAAAAAGTAAAGTATTACAGGTGTGACACTGCCAGTCTAACAAGACAGCATGCAGCCTACATTTAGGAAGTGTTAGGCTGAGCAAAGCAGCAGCTGCAGTGAAGGGCAGTGAAGGGCACACAAGCTTTGTTTCAGAAAAACCTCTAGATCAGTGTTTCTCAAACAAGGACCACTTAACCAATAAAAACGGACCACCTAACTCCCCAAATATCCAAAAACAATAGGCCTACTTACCACTTCAACAATATATTACAAATGACAGCATAATAATGAGCTTCTCTATATCGCTCGCTCACACATTAAATCAACAATACAAATACGGATTCTACAAGCATTTCGTTCATATGGGATTTAAACGGTGAATGCTGATAGATTTTACACATATGAAACGTAGACTACATTTAATACTGAGTTTATGTCCGTACAGAGCCGCAACTTACCCACAGCAAGATTGTTTGCTTCATTATGTGTTTCTTAAATTCATCACATCTCAACAAATCCTGAAGGTTTCCCAAAGTAATCCTTGTGTTTACTCTCAAAATGTCGCTTGAGCTTGGCGGGTTTCATAGCCCAAATTTGATGTAGTCGCTGTGATATTTTCTCTTCACTTTAGCGCTGGACTTTCCGCGTTCAAGCCGAGTTTCACAGCTTTCAGCCGGATGGTGGTTGGACGGCGAAACACTCTCCTGGGACTGGCACACAAAACCACTTGTTGTCGCTGCGGCTGAAACACTTGTAGCTGCTGAATCATCTGCATCAGGATGATGCACCTTCACTGTCGTGGCAGATTATTGATTTAATTTTCTTTAACTGACCCTGTCTACAGCCATCGATCCATCTTGTCAGTTGACCGCAGCTCACATTGACCATCACATCATTTATGATGTAAGATCATAAAACGAACCTACATAGCTACGCTACATCTATGCTACACTCTAGTCTATATTAGTCATTTTTAAACAGTTTTAGAAACACTTTAAACTTATAATATGTTCATTTCAAATGTGACATTTTACCAATATACTCACGGACCACTAGCGGTCGCTCACGGACCACCAGTGGTCCGCGGACCACTAGCGGTCGCTCACGGACCACCAGTGGTCCGCGGACCACTCTTTGAGAAAGACTGCTCTGGATGTATTCTTAATGAATAATGTAGGAGCAATATATTCTTCTTTTAATCTTCCTTTATACTCTGGTTGGGACCCTCACAGTATGGAGATTACGCTATTGGACTAAACTTTCCATGATCCATTGAGTCAAACCCTCCCTCACTTCCTACAACCTGATATCACCTTTAGCACCTGGATGTGAAAACTCAGCTGATAAAGAATTATGGTTTACTTGTATTGATGCAGAAATAAAACATTTATTCTTATTATTTCTGCCAAAAGTAAAGCTAATGGTAATGTCTTTTACAACATGTATGTATGTATTGATAAAGTATCTATTGACAGGTTGATGAAATCCTTTCCTATAGTGGTTGCTAATGTATAAAACAGCATCGCTCACCTGCTGCAGGTGCTCATGAATGTGTCGATAGGCGGTCTGGATTTGCTTAGCTTGTGTGATCTTCATCTTCATCTTGTCTAGGTTGATCTCCAGCTGGCGTATACGCTGACATTAGAAAAATAAGCAAAAAGTTGTGGTCAATGATGTGATAGGATAATAGAAGAGATGCTAACCGTTCATCTAGCATTAGCTGTCCCTGTCCATGGTGCAAATAATTCGCACTTGTGCTCATGTTCCCAGAGAAATGTTTTTTTGTGGGGGGTATTTATTCATTTGTACAGTTAAGAGTTACAGGAGCAGTGCACATTTAATACACATTTCAGGAAATGTTTAGTGATGTATGCTAACTGCGGACCCTGGGCAGATGTAATGACAAAAAAGAAACATGAAATACATTAAAACAGAAACAGCAATACTGTTAATATAGCAAAGCACTCAGAACACAGTTCTACTCCAATATCATCACTAAAAACCCTGGAAACTCCAAGCAGTTGTTCTCCACCATAAGTTGTTCTCAGGCCACAAACTCTCTCACACACCGATACCACAGAAGAGCAGTGCAATAGCTTTATTACTTTCTTCAAAACTAAAGTCGACACCATCCGCTCTTTTCTCTC
Organism: Cottoperca gobio; assembly: GCF_900634415.1. Classification (NCBI taxonomy): domain Eukaryota; kingdom Metazoa; phylum Chordata; class Actinopteri; order Perciformes; family Bovichtidae; genus Cottoperca; species Cottoperca gobio. The sequence goes on along the minus strand of NC_041363.1, from coordinate 26,825,067 downwards.
CAGCTCCTCCGCTGTCTACTGTCAACCCACAGCCTGGGATTTTCCAGCCTCTTCGTGTTTTCTTGGAAATCTCTCAGCAAGAGGTTGAGGACATCATCCACAAGATGAAACCTTCCACCTGCGCACTGGACCCTTTTCCCACAGCCCTGGTAAAATCCAACATTTGTGCTCTGAGCCCCCTGATCACCCAAGTCATCAACCACTCCAGATTGGTCATGTCCCATCTGCTCTAAAAACTGCCGTCATCAGACCACTTCTCAAAAAACCCACCAACTACAGGCCCATTTCCAACCTGCCATTTTTATCAAAGGTATTGGAAAAAGTAGTTGCAGCCCAGCATCAGGACCATCTCAAAGTCAACTGCCTCTTTGAGAAATTCCAGTCCTGGTCAGGGTCACAAACGACCTGCTGATGGCGGCTGACGCTGGCTCCCCATCTCTACTCATCCTCCTGGATCTGACTGCAGCGTTTGACACAGTCGACCATCAGATCCTCCTTCAGCGCCTCCACTACATCATCGGACTCTCTGACTCCGCCCTGAGCTGGTTCCAGTCCTACCTCTCAGGAAGAACAGAATATGTATCCTTGGAAGGTGCAAGTTCTCAGATACACCCAGTGACCTGTGGTGTCCCTCAAGGGTCGGTTCTCGGCCCCACTCTGTTCACCCTCTACAATTTGCCCCTTGGCCGTGTCATCAGCCAGCATGGAATACCATTCCATTGCTAGGCTGATGACACACAGCTATATATCAAAACCGACCTGGTGCCACATGTAGCCCCACTGTCGACATCTTCATCATCATCTTCATCATCATTAAACACCTGCCTTGAGGAGATAAAGGCCTGGATGAAAGAAAATTTCCTTCATCTAAATAGCTCAAAAACAGAGGCTATTTTAGTTGGCACACCACACCACACCAGGTCCAGTCTTCCCCCATAACCCACATCACTTTTTTCTGGCCAAGACATCCCCCTATCACCATCAGTCACCAACCTAGGTGTAAGATTTGACCCTCATCGGACCTTTGACACCCACATCAAACATCTGTGCAAGACCTCCTTCTACCACCTCAGGAACATTGCAAAACTCCGCCCCACACTCTCCCTGTCAGATGCTGAATAACTCATCCACGCCTTTGTCTCCTCAAGGTTGGACTACTGTAACGCTCTCCTCATCGGGATTCCAAGCGGGAGCCTTCAGAAGCTCCAATATATCCAGAACAGCGGCACTAGGGTCCTGATGAGGGTGCGAAAATATAATCACATCACACCTATTCTCCACTCCCTCCACTGGCTTCATGTCTCATTCAGGATCGAATACAAAATCTCCCTACTCACACATCAGTGCATACATGGAAATGCTCCTCCGTACCTCAAGGAACTCCTCCCTCAACAAACCACCACACGCAACCTCCGCTGCGCTAAAAAAAACTTTGCTCCTCCCCCCCAGGACTAAGCTCTGCACCATGGACGATTGCGCCTTCTGCTCAGCCGCTCCTCACCTGTGGAATTCCCTCCCAGAACTCCTGAGGGCTCCTCAGGCCACCGACTCCTTCAAAAAGGGCCTAAAAACCTTTCCTTTGTTTGTTTGTTTTCTGTTGTTGTTGTCAATGTAGAGCCTTGAGATTGCTTTTAGCTTGGAAAGGCGCTTTACAAATAAAATGTATTATTATGATTAAAGCACCAACCCTATGATATACAAACACATGGACTACTTTAAAACAAGGACTGCACAACAATAGTTTAAACATAAAATAAAGCACGCTTCACAGTAAGGTTACACACTTGATTGTATTTAAACCATGATTTAAATGAGTTGTGACTGTTCCATGTGTGAAAGTGTGCGCCTGGAGGTGCTGCTGCAGGCAGATGCACTTACTGACAGGCGACAGTAGTTCATTATAAGTGTTAAAGGTTGCATATTATTCTCATTTTTTAAGTTCATACTTGTATTTTGGGTTTCTACTACAACATCTTTCTGTTGCATGCTTTAATGTTGAAAAAAAACTTCATTTTTCTCATACCCTCCGTCTGAATACACCTGTCTGTTTTAGCACGTTTTAACTGAATTGTGTTTCTAGGCAACAGCTTGGGTCCATGTTTACTTCCTGTCAGTTGATGTTATTCACATGCACTGCAACTGGGACACATTTAGAAGGCTGACTTTTAACACTGGGAAATTGTCTATATATGTCTATATAGATTTCCTGACGGCTCCTTTAAAGGCACAGTTTCTGTTTGAATACATGTGTTTTGTGGATCTGGAGAAGGCGTATGACCGGGTCCCCCGGGTGATACTGTGGGAGGTGCTGCGGGAGTATGGGGTGAGGGGGTCATTTCTGAGGGCCATCCAATCCCTGTACGCCCAAAGCGAGAGTTGTGTCCGGATACTCGGCAGTAAGTCGGACTCGTTCCCAGTGAATGTTGGCCTCCACCGGGATTTTCATGGACAGGATATCGAGGCGTAGTCGTGGAGGAGAGGGGTTGCAGTTTGGTGGCCTGAGGATCTCATCGCTGCTTTTTGCAGATGATGTGATCCTTATGGCATCATCGGTCTGTGACCTTCAAGGAAACCAGTGGGGAATGAGCCCTTACCCCAAGTGAAGGAGTTCAAGTCACTCGGGATCTTGTTCGCGAGTGAGGGGACGATGGAGCGAGAGATTGGCCGGAGAATCGGAGCAGCGGGGGCGGTACTGCAGTCGCTTTACCGCACCATTGTGACGAAAAGAGAGCTGAGCCAGAAGGCAAAACTCTCAATCTACCGGTCGATCTTCTGTTTACGGTAAGCGCATCATTTCCGGTTGTTAATGTTTCTGTGTTGCTGGTAGCATACTTCGGCAGCTCCAGCTTGACCCAGTTAATGTTGCTATATTCTTGATCACATCGGCTAATTACTTGTCATCTATCTAAACCTATACTTGTACTTCCTAAGCACTTACAACTCTCTCCTTATCCTCCTTCTCTTAGCGACTCTCGCTAAATCCTCAATTCTTTACGCTCCGTTCGGCTCTGCTAACGTTAGCTGCTGCAGCTCGGCAGCTAGCGATGGCATCTCCCTCTTCTGCTCTCTCCTGCTCGGTGTGTTTCATGTTTAGCTATTGCTCTGCCTCCTTTAGTGATAATGGTACGTGTATTAAATGTAGTTTATACGCAGGGTTGGAGGCGAGTTTTAGAGGGATAGATGAGCGGCTCCGCACCATGGTTAGTCAGCGGTTAGCAAGTGTAGCTGTTAGCAAGCCCCCTATAGCCGGTGCGTGCCGACCAGGGGTATCTCCTGTTAGCTGTCCCCCGGCGGGGCCCGAGCAGCCGGGAGACTGGGTGACTGTCCGAAAGAAGTGTTATCAGAAGCCTATGGTTCACCACCAACCGCTTGCTGTTTCTAACATATTCTCCCCACAGTGACACACCAGCTGAGAAGCCAACTCTGGTTATCGGTAGCTCAATTTTGAAATACGTTCATTTTGAGACACCAGCGACGACAGTTACGTGCATTCCGGGGGCCAGAGCGGGCGACATAGAAGCACATTTGAAACTACTGGCTAAGGCTAAACGTAAATACAGTAAGATTGTTATTCACGTCGGCGGTAATGATACGCGATTGCGTCAATCGGAGTGTACTAAAGTTAATGTGGAGTCGGTGTGTACATTTGCCAAAACAATGTCGGACGCCGTAGTTTTCTCTGGTCCTCTGCCAAATCTTTTGAATGATGACATGTTAAGCCGTATGTCATCATTCCGTCGCTGGCTCTCACCGTGGTGTCCAGATAATGATGTGGGCTTCGTAGACAATTAGCAGACTTTCTGGGGAAGACCTGGTCTGATTAAGAGTGAGGACATCCATCCTACTTTGGATGGAGCAGATCTCATATCCAATAATATTACAAAGTTTATTAGTGGACCTAATCCATGACAACCCAGAGTTGAGACCAGGACAAAGAGTTGCAGTCTTACAAACTTCTCTGTGCTTCTTTCCGGGCAGTCACCCACTCAAATCCCCATAGTGACTGTGTCTGCCCCACGACCACTGAAACTAATCAAGTCTATGGTTAACAGAAGAGGAGTTATACATGAAAACCTAATTAAAATAAACACCACCACTGCAAAAGTGCAACTAAATCGAAAAATGTAATGTGGGCTCTTAAACATCAGATCTTTATCAACGAAAGCTGGATTGGTAAATGATTTAATATCAGATAATAAGATTGATTTATTTTGTCTCACTGAAACCTGGCTGAGACATGAAGAATATGTCAGTCTAAATGAATCCACTCCACCTGGTCATATTAATACTCACATTCCTCGAGGTACTGGCCGAGGAGATGGAGTTGCGGCCATATTTGACTCAAACCTCTTGATCAACCCTAAGCCTGAACTAAACTATAACTCTTTTGAAAGCCTTGTTCTTACGCTCTCAAACCCAACATGGAAAACAATAAAGCCAGTTTTATTTGTTACTGTGTACCGTCCTCCTGGTCCGTATTCTGAATTTCTATCTGAATTCTCAGAATTTTTATCAAGTTTAGTCCTTAAAACAGATACAACTACAAGCCAGTAGGCAAATTATCCTTTAGTCCCTCCCAAATTAATCATCTTGTTGATAGCGCTGCAGCCTCACTGCGAATAACACTCGACTCTGTCGCTCCTCTAAAGAAGAAGATCATAAAACAGAAAAAGAAAGCTCCATGGCTTAATTTACAAATCCGCAAACTAAAACAAAAGTCGAGAAATCTTGAAAGTAAATGGCGTTCCACTAAATTGGAAGAATCTCGTTTAGTCTGGTTAGATCATCTTAAAACGTATAAGAAGGCTCTCCGTAATGCCAGAGCAGCTTATTACTCTTCCTTAATAGAAGAAAATAAGAACAACCCCAGGTTTCTTTTCAGCACTGTAGCCAAGCTGACAGAGAGTCACAGCTCTACAGAGCCTTCTATTCCTATATCTCTCAGTAGTGACGACTTCATGAGCTTCTTTAATGATAAAATTATAATTATTAGAGACCAAATGAATCTCCTCCTGACCTCAATTGGTAATGACTTAACTTCAACTGCCGGAATTTTAAAAACATCTGTAACTCCTGAAATATATCTAGACTGTTTTACTCCAATCAACCTTAACCAACTAACTTCAACAATCTCATCATCTAAGCCATCAACCTGTCTTTTAGACCCGATTCCAACTAAACTGTTTAAAGAAGTTTTACCCTTAATTAACACCTCGTTATTAAATATGATCAACCTGTCTCTATTATCTGGCTACGTACCAAAATCTTTTAAAGTAGCTGTAATAAAACCAAAAAGCCTAGTCTTGATCCAGAGGTTTTAGCAAACTATAGGCCGATATCTAACCTACCCTTTCTCGCTAAAATCCTTGAGAAAGCAGTTGCAAAACAGTTATGTGATTTTTTACATAATAAAAGTTTATTTGAGGTTTTTCAATCTGGATTTAGAGTTCATCATAGCACAGAGACGGCACTGGTGAAAGTTACCAATGACCTTCTAATGGCATCAGACAAAGGACTGTTCTTGTCTCGTTAGACCTCAGTGCTGCTTTCGACACTGTTGATCATGACATTCTACTACAGAGACTGGAACATTGTGTTGGCATAAAAGGAACCGTACTAAGCTGGTTCAAGTCCTATTTATCTGGGCGATCTCAATTTGTACTTGTTAACGATAAATCCTCCATGACAGCCAAAGTCAGTCTTGGAGTTCCGCAGGGTTCTGTACTTGGACCGATTCTATTCACCTTATATATGCTTCCTTTGGGCAATATTATAAGGAACCACTCTATAAACTTTCATTGTTCATTGGCATTAACTTGGCCTCCAGCACCATTGTAAGGAATCTTGGCGTCATCTTTGATCAAGATCTGTCGTTTAACTCCCACATAAAACAAATCTCAAGGACTGCCTTCTTTCATCTACGTAACATTGCAAAAATAAGACACATCCTGTCTCAAAATGATGCAGAAAAACTAGTCCATGCATTTGTTACTTCAAGGCTGGATTACTGCAAATCATTGTTATCAGGTTGTCCCAAAAAGTTGCTTAAGACTCTTCAGTTGATCCAAAATGCAGCGGCACATGTATTGACAAGAACAAAGAAACGGGATCATATTACTCCTGTATTAGCTGCTCTGCACTGGCTCCCGGTAAAATACAGAATAGAATTCAAAATCCTTCTCCTGACTTACAAATCAATTAATGGTCAGGCTCCAGCATATCTTAAAGATCTCATAGTACCTTATAAACCAACTAGAGCATTACGCTCCCAGACTGCAGGGTTACTTGTGGTTCCTAGAGTCTCTAAGAGTACAATGGGAGCCAGAGCCTTCAGCTATCAAGCTCCTCTCCAGTGGAACCAGCTTCCAGTTTGTGTTCGGGAAGCAGACACACTCTCCACATTTAAGAGTAGGCTAAAGACTTTCCTTTTTGAAAAAGCTTATAGTTAGGGGTGGCTCAGGTTTGCCCTGGATCAGCCCCTAGTTATGCTGCTATAGGCTTAGACTGCCGGGGGACACCTCCCTGCTCTCTTCCTTCTCTTCCTCTCTCCTCCCCTCCTCCCTATCTGTATGCATTTATGTAAATGTATGTTACTAACTCATCATCCGGGGCATCATCCCCGGAGTGTCTGTCTCTCATGTGGCAGGTTGCCACTGATAAAGTTTACGTCAGGATCATGAATCGTGGCTGCGCCTGCTGCCCTGGTCCTGCTGGACACCGGGAAGCCTTTTTGACATTTTCCTGGATTCATCCATGCTTTATTTTTTTTTTCAACACAACACAATTTCTGTCAAATGTTGTATTTGTACTATGTTGTTTATCCTGTACACACGACATCTATTGCACGTCTGTCCGTCCTGGGAGAGGGATCCCTCCTCAGTTGCTCTCCCTGAGGTTTCTTCCATTTTTCCCCCTTTAATTGTGGGGTTTCTTTTAGGAAGTTTTTCCTTGTGCGATGCGAGGGTCTAAGGACAGAGGGTGTCGTAACCTGTACAGTCTGTTAAGCACACTGAGACAAATGTATAATTTGTGATATTGGGCTATACAAATAAATTTGATTTGATTTGATTTCCTACCCTCACCTATGGTCATGAATGCTGGGTCATGATCGGAAGAACGAGATCACGGGTACAAGCGGCTGAAATGGGTTTTCTCAGACGGGTGGTTGGCGTCTCCCTTAGAGATAGGGTGAGAAGCTCAGCCATCCGTGAGAGACTCGGAGTAGAGCCGCTGCTCCTTCACGTTGAAAGGAGCCAGTTGAGGTAGTTCGGGCATCTAGTAAGGATGCCACTTGGGCGCCTCCCAAGGGAGGTGTTCCAGGCACGTCCAGCTGGGAGGAGACCCCGGGGAAGACCCAGGACTCGGTGGAGAGATTATATCTCCTCACTGGCCTGGGAACGCCTCGGGATCCCCCAGTCGGAGCTGGCGGATGTGGCCCGGAGAAGGGAAGATTGGGGTTCCTTACTGGAGCTTCTTCCCCCGCGACTCGACCCCGGATAAGCGGTAGACGATTGATGGATGGATGGATGATGTGACATAAGACCACAGTGAAAAAACACCAGGTGAGGCAGACTCTGCCTTTTATCCTTTTGTTGAACAGTCTGTATTCAAATTAATCAAAGCATCAGACTAAAAATGTCACGGCCACGCCTCATTCCTTGTGTTTCTAGTGTTTTCCCTTTCCCCTGTGTCGCCTGCTTGTTTCTCTCTCTGTGTATGTGTCTGTGTTGTGGGCGTGTCGCCCCCTCACTCTCCCTTGATTGCAGTTCAGTCAACTCACCTGCTCCAAGCCTCTCTCCTGCCATCCATTATCTCATCAACCCAGCAGTATATCAACCCCAGTCTTCAGCCACTCGTTGCTAGATTGTCTACTCGGCTACAGTGGATCCCTGGCTTCCTGTCCATCCACCTGCCTCCCTGTTACCTGTTACCTGCTACCCACTACCCACTTCACCCGCTGCCTCCACGAGCCAGATGTTCTCCGTCCTCCATCCCCTCTCCCTGGAAACCCCTTCAATAAACCTCCCACCTATTGCTCCAAGTATGTGTCCTGATTTTGGGTCCTTCCCTTATTGCACATGTGACAAAAAAAGCTTTTCAAAATAACAGAATATTTCGATTAAGGTCAAAATTGAAATCCATTTTTTGGCACACCACTCTATACTTACATTTGTATTGAAGGAGTATGAATTGTGGAATTGTGACCGCAAATTTAGGACACATGGAGGGTGCAGAGCAAATACCTCTCTGAGCCACTATAAACCTCTTTTTGGTCAAATATGTACCTTACCTGTGTGTGTATAAAGAATGCTCATATGAGATATGGAACATAACCAGAAATCAATGTTCAAATTCAAATCAAATCAAATGTATTTGTATAGCCCAATATCACAAATTATACATTAGTCTCAGTGTGCTTTTCAGATTGTACAGGTTACGACACCCTCTGTCCTTAGACCTTCACATCGCAAAAGGAAAAGGTTCCTAAAAGAAACCCCATAATTAAAGGGGGAAAAATGGAAGAAACCTCAGGGAGAGCAACTGAGGAGGGATCCCTCTCCCAGGACGGACAGGCGTGCAATAGATGTCGTATGTACAGGATAAACAACATAGTACAAATACAACATTTGACAGAGAATGATGTTGTGTTGAAAAAGAGAAAGTTTGGATGAATCCAGGAAAATGTCAAAAAGGCTTCCCGGTGTCCAGCAGGACCAGGGTAGCAGGCGCAGCCACGATTCCTGATCCTGACGTAAACTTTATCAGTGGCAAGCTGCCACATGAGACACAAAAACTCCGGGGATGATACCCCGGATGATGAGTTAGTAACACACATTTACATAAATGCATACAGATAGAGAGGGAGAAGAAGAGAGGGAGGGGAGGAGAGAGGAAGAGAAGGAAGAGAGCAGGGAGGTGTCCCCCGGCAGTCTAAGCCTATAGCAGCATAACTAGGGGCTGATCCTGGGCAAACCTGAGCCACCCCTAACTATAAGCTTTATCAAAAAGGAAAGTCTTTAGCCTACTCTTAAATGTGTCTGCCTCCCGAACACAAACTGGAAGCTGGTTCCACTGGAGAGGAGCTTGATAGCTGAAGGCTCTGGCTCCCATTGTACTCTTAGAGACTCTAGGAACCACAAGTAACCCTGCAGTCTGGGAGCGCAATGCTCTAGTTGGTTTATAAGGTACTATGAGATCTTTAAGATATGCTGGAGCCTGACCATTAATTGCTTTGTAAGTCAGGAGAAGGATTTTGAATTCTATTCTGTATTTTACCGGGAGCCAGTGCAGAGCAGCTAATACAGGAGTAATATGATCCCGTTTCCTTGTTCTTGTCAATACATGTGCCGCTGCATTTTGGATCAACTGAAGAGTCTTAAGCGACTTTTTGGGACAACCTGATAACAATGAGTTGTAGTAATCCAGCCTTGAAGTAACAAATGCATGGACTAGTTTTTCTGCATCATTTTGAGACAGGATGTGTCTTATTTTTGCAATGTTACGTAGATGAAAGAAGGCAGTCCTTGAGATTTGTTTTATGTGGGAGTTAAAAGACAGATCCTGATCAAAGATGACGCCAAGATTCCTTACAGTGGTGCTGGAGGCCAAATTAATGCCATCCAGAGCTTCTATGTCATTAGAAAATGCGTTTCGGAGGTGTTTAGGGCCAAGTATAATAACTTCAGTTTTATCCGTGTTTAACATCAAAAAGTTGCTAGACATCCAAGTTTTTATGTCCTTAAGGCATGCTTGAAGTTTAGCCAATTGATTGGTTTCATCTGGTTTAATTGATAGATATAATTGGGTATCATCCGCATAGCAATGAAAGTTTATAGAGTGGTTCCTTATAATATTACCCAAAGGAAGCATATATAAGGTGAATAGAATCGGTCCAAGTACAGAACCCTGCGGAACTCCAAGACTGACTTTGGCTGTCAGGGAGAATTTATCGTTAACACATACAAATTGAGATCGCTCAGATAAATAGGACTTGAACCAGCTTAGTGCGGTTCCTTTTATGCCAACACAATGTCCCAGTCTCTTTAGTAGAATGTCATGATCAACAGTGTCGAAAGCAGCACTGAGGTCTAACAAGACAAGAACAGAGACAAGTCCTTTGTCTGATGCCAATAGAAGGTCATTGGTAACTTTCACCAGTGCCGTCTCTGTGCTATGATGAACTCTCAATCCAGATTGAAAAACCTCAAATAAACTATTATTATGTAAAAAATCACAAATGTTTTTCAACTGCTTTCTCAAGGATCTTAGCGAGAAAGGGAAGGTTAGATATCGGCCTATAGTTGGCTAAAACCTCTGGATCAAGACTTTTTAAGAAGTGGTTTTATTACAGCTACTTTAAAGGAGAAGAGGAGACAGGTTGATCATATTTAATAACGAGGTGTTAATTAAGGGTAAAACTTCTTTAAACAGTTTAGTTTGAATCGGGTCTAAAAGACAGGTTGATGGCTTAGACGATGAGATTGTTGAAGTTAGTTGGTTAAGGTTGATTGGAGTAAAACAGTCTAGATATATTTCAGGAGTTACAGATGTTTTTAAAATTCCGGAGGTTGAAGTTAAGTCATTACCAATTGAGGTCAGGAGGAGATTAATTTTGTCTCTAATAATTATAATTTTATCGTCAAAGAAGCTCATGAAGTCATCACGACTGAGAGATATAGGAATAGAAGGCTCTGTAGAGCTGTGGCTCTCTGTCAGCCTGGCTACAGTGCTGAAAAGAAACCAGGGATTGTTCTTATTTTTCTTTTATTAAGGAAGAGTAATAAGCTGCTCTGGTATTACGGAGAGCCTTCTTATACGTTTTAAGATGATCTAACCAGACTAAACGAGATTCTTCCAATTTAGTGGAACGCCATTTACTTTCAAGATTTCTCGACTTTTGTTTAGGTTTGCGGATTTGTAAATTAAGCCATGGAGCTTTCTTTTTCTGTTTTATGATCTTCTTCTTTAGAGGAGCGACAGAGTCAAGTGTTATTCGCAGTGAGGCTGCTAAGAAAATGGTGAATAAGCTAGTCCCATATATTTGTAAATCTGACTCTGAAAGAGTCAGTGCCTCCCCAGCCATGAACCTCACCGCACATCACTGGTGCATTATAGTTTATATGTTGAGACAAACCTGCAGTCATCAACATTTTTATATTAATGGTGGACCAACTGACTCTGTGTAACGTGAAAGGTGAAATTATATGTCAAGCGCTGTTTTCAGCTTGTTCGGCTGGCAGAATTAAGTGAAAGTACAGTTACAATGTTTTTGGGAGGTGCTGACTAAGTCTGTGGCTCTAAAGATGACTGGAGATATCCCTGGGTGAACACTTACCTGCTGACATGTGTCTTAATTTTTGTAATTTTTAGGCAGAAGGTTCTTAGTTTTCTCCTGCAGTTCCTTCAGCTTCGCTTCCTTTTCCTTGACAGCAAACGTTAGTCTGTTGCGCTCATTGATCAGGAAATTCCTCCTCTGTCTCTCTTGTTCCCATTTAAAACTCTTCTTTGCCACTGAAAGTCAAAGTACATTTACTTAAGTACTGTACTTAAGTACAATATTGAACCACTTGTACTTTACTTGAGTATTTCCATTTTACGCTACTTTACACTTCTACTCCACTACATTTAAGAGGAAAATATTGTATTTTTTACTCTACTACATTTATTTGATAACTTAAGTTACTTTACAGATTCTGATTATAAATACAAAATGAAATCAACAAATAATGTAATATGCATTATTATGGATAAATATAAGACTTTATTGATCCTTTGGTGAACTTCACAAGCTACCCGGCAGTATATATAATAAGAAATAAGCACCTCCTTCACCAGCTGCAACATTAAAGTAATAAATGCATCAATAATGTTATGTAAATACATTAATTATTCTGAAGTGAACTATTCTGCATACTGAGTACTTTGACTTATGGTACTTTAGTATATTTTGATGCTAATACTTTTACTGAAGTAAACATTTAAATGCAGGAATAACAGAGTATTCCTGCACTGTGGTATTACTACTTTTACTTAAGTAGCAGATCTGAATACTTGTTCCACCTCTGGTATCCGTTAATGTCTTGCTAAAGGACACTTCAGCAAAAGGGAAGACAACAAAGAGAGCTTTACCTCCAGAGGTAGTCCATGCGTGGACAATGGCTTTTGTCTTGCAGGAGGTTTTGCTTCACTGTCCTCAGCTTCAGTGTGTTTCTCTGAAAATCAGAATGGAGGTCAGTTGAGAATTTTACAGATTTATTTAGTGAAGACTATTCATAAAACTTAGCTTTTTTGTATTAATGTATTTATTTTATTGAGTGATTACAGGACAAGTGTGTGTGTGTGTGTGTGTGTGTGTGTGTGTGTGTGTGTGTGTGTGTGTTTTGTTGAGTTAGTATAGCATGATAATATAATTACATTTAATTACATTTTTAAAAAGTAAATGAAAAAAAGAAATAATAATAATAATGATGACAATAATAACAACATCAAAAACAATTATTATAATTATCTTCACTTTACATCAATAATTTAACAAATAATAGTAAACAGCCATAGATGATCAGATCAACATGTATGTAAGGTAGAAATAAGTTTAAGTCACAAGAAAGGGGAACGGAAGAAAATATACTGTATATACATAAAATTAAATAAATACATAGACAAATATAATGTTAACAGTATGGCGTGAATGTGGTTCATATCAGGGTTGTCAGGATTGAACCTAACTTAAAGGCAAAAGTGACATTCAATTACCACCACCATCATCATCACCAACCGTAGCAATAACAACAAGAGCAAATTAAATATATTAAAGTGTTTTTTGTTCTTTCTTCCTCCCCCTTAAAATAAAGAGAAAAATATAGCTTTAGCTTTTCTAACCCCAAAACAATGGGCAAGTGAAAATGGAACTAAAGACTATACAAGTAAAATAGTACATTCATGTTGTCCAGGCAGGGTGAAAAAGGGAAAAGGGATGAGAAAGTAGAAGTGATTTGGTCTACATGTTCAGAGCTATATTTTATTTATGATGATACAGGCCACAGTATCTACTTACACAAGGCCATTTTAGGACCTAGGTAAAATAACTGTTTAGGGAAACTTATTTTAATGCTGGCAGATAAACATTTACAGAGATACATTTGATAGCAACGATGTTGGACTTAAAAAAGCATTGTATATGGTTTGGCAGGAGCATATTTTGACTTCTAGTATTGGGCCGGTTTTGTCACACTGAACGGAAACCCTGAATAAAAGTCTTGCTGACACATGACACAGACCTTTGTGAGATTGCTGTTAAGTGACTACAGTTCAGCGAATGAAACTATAGTTCCCTCCAGGCTCGTCACAACGGATTAAACAGCTCACTGTGGATCCTTGACTTCCTGACGGGCAGGACCCAGGTGGTGATCATGCTTAACATCAGAGCACACCAGGGCTGCGTTTTGAGCCCCCTGCTTTACTCACTGCACACACACTGTGTGGCCGCTTTTGACTCCAACAGCAACATGAAGTTTGCTGAGGACCCAGCTGTGTTGGGCCTGATCACAGATAACAATGAAACGGCCTACCTGAAGGAAGCAGAGAAGTGGGTCAGGACAACAACCTAATCCTGAATGTCTGTAAGACTAAGAGCTGATGGTGGACTGGGAGAAGAAGGTAAGGAACTACGCTCCCCTTAGTATCAAAGGGGCCTCTGTGGAGAGGGTGGACAGCTTCAAGTACCTAGGTGTCCACATCATGTCTAGGTTTAGTGACAACTCAAGGCATCCAAGAAGCTTAGCTTTTTCCATTGAAGCCGATACACAGAACATAGGGCACTATTTCTACACAGCGTACAGATGTGTACTCTCTCACTGGCATTGACTATTTGCTGCGGTTGAAGAAGGTACTGCAGCTCATCTTCCTCCGGTTGCTGGCTAAGAGTTATTGATGCAGTTGAGCAGGGATTCAGTTCCTTGTTGAGGAAAAGTATCAAATTTGTGAAAACAATCTAACAACTAATGTTTCCAAAAGACTAAACAACTAAACAGCACCACAAAATCAGAATCAACCAAAACAAAGTTTATAATTTGAAAGGAAAGCAATTTAGTCTTCAGAACATCCCAAAGAATAGGAAAGCAGTTCTTGGTAACTACAAATTCATCTGTGCCAAATAATGCACCCTAAAAATAAAACTTTCTTACATTGAGAGGATCTTTGTCTCAGAGACCATGAAACTGAACACATAAAGAGCATCAGACAACACATGGGTTTAAATCAGCAGGTGTGCTGGTTTATTAAGCAGAGTAAAAGAGTACTGACAAGTTTAACTTACTTCCTTTCCAGATGCTCAAAACAAGTGAAAGCACATAATAAAAAAAAAATTAAACAAAGGAGGAAAAGATTGAAAACTCAAATGGATAAGGTTTGATAATGAGTGATAAACATGTAATCATATAGGGCTGACTTTATTGGGTTGAAAATATCAAAGTCGGATTTAGTTAGACTAAGTCTATAGTTCAAAAGGTTCTGGTACGGGCAGGTGTCCAAAGTCGTGAATATCATCTAGTCTAGCACTCATTGGGGGAAGATCGGTCTAATATTATCATGTCATAACTTATCGACCAATTAAATTCTCTTATTGTGTTTTAACATCACATTCAATGCTCAGTCGCCTCATACGACATTGTCATAGCGATAATAAACTGCCATCCTCAGTTTATCGCTTCTGTTTCTCCTGTTGGCAACAGATTAATAAAATGTTTATAAAAGGGGAAAAACAACCTGTTGATATGCAGAAAGTCACTGTAAATTGTAGACACATTTCTTGGCCTTTTTCACTGGTATCCCAGTCCACGTCGACTGAAGTGGCAAAAGAGAGGGACGGTGATAGACAGACAAATAAACTGTAAACAAAGAAGACAAGGAAAATATAGTTTAACTACTGTGAAACAATGATTTTCACTAACAAAACATATACAAGCTAATAAAACAAACTAAGAAAGAATATACAGTACAATGTTCTGGTTTTTAATATACTAATGCTTGCTGTGATTTACAGAAGGGTTAGGGTTAGGGTTAGGGTCACTGTGTGTCACTGCGAATGAGACACCTTAAAGCTGCTCTTATCAATATTTTTATATTGACAAAAGGTTCAATTATTATGTGTAATGTTAAAGGTGTGGCTCATAGTGACAAACCCACAGAGATCATCACTCGACACTTGGCAGTTCCCCTCAGCTATACAGAGCATTTTAGCATCTTTCAGCTCACTCTTTTGGTTTTACACACCACAAATGTAAACTGTTTTGGTTCACTCTCACTGCTTTTATCAACAACAACAAAAAGCTCTGATAAAGCCACAGCACACTGTCTGCCTAGCACTAAACAACAGACAGACACAGTTAGAGACTAGCTGGTGAACATAGAGGAGAATTTAGCAGCTAAAGAGACATGACTCTAAATTAATGCTAATGTTTTAACTGTTTGCTAACATGTGTGCCAAAACAACAGTGATGGATGGTCTTTAGCTAGCCTGCTTGAAATAAATAGTTCTCATACACAAAGGGTATTAAGCAGTTTCTAGCCCTTGATGTACGGAGCTTACTGCTTCCAATATGGCAGCCATTGTTCCTACTGAGCCACGGGTTGAATTATCTGTGTAATCTGTGTAGTGAGGAACATAAGAAGAATGAATGTACTGTACCTGTATGATAAACATTGTGACAACGCCAGCGCCTGTGCTAAGATAGTTTCTGGCAAACCAGTTCCTCAGTTTCACGAGGCAACCCTGAAAGACAAAATATGTTTGGTTATCTTTTATTTATACAGAGATAACTGGCTTAGTGTTAACAGTGACACATTACTTACAGTTACACCAAGAAATAAAACGATAAGGACAGACAGAGTCATAGAGAGAACAGAATAATACTCAATGAACAGGATGAAGGCTCAATCAAATAAGTTACGGACAGGTTTGATGGACTTCAGAGTTTTGTGTCTATCTGGAAAACCTTTAGAGAAGCAGGTGCTTATACACTGAAAATACAGTTTATGTGATATACAGTGATATACAGTATAAGTGATATACAGTGATATACAGTATATGTGATATACAGTATGTGATATACAGTATATGTGATATACAGTGATATACAGTATATGTGATATACAGTGATATACAGTATGTGATATACAGTATGTGATATACAGTATGTGATATACAGTATGTGATATACAGTGATATAAAGTATAAGTGATATACAGTGATACAATATATGTGATATACAATATATGTGATATACAGTATGTGATATACAGTATGTGATATACTGTGATATACAGTATAAGTGATATACAGTATATGTGATATACAGTGATATACAGTATGTGATATACAGTATATGTGATATAGAGTGATATACAGTATATGTGATATACAGTGATATAAAGTATAAGTGATATACAGTGATACAATATATGTGATATACAGTATGTGATATACTGTGATATACAGTATAAGTGATATACAGAATATGTGATATACAGTATATGCGATATACAGTATATGTGATATACAGTATGTGATATACTGTGATATACAGTATAAGTGATATACAGTATGTGATATACAGTATGTGATATACAGTATATGTGATATACATTGATATACAGTATATGTGATATACAGTATATGTGATATACAGTATAAGTGATATACAGTATATGTGATATACAGTGATATACAGTATATGTGATATACAGTGATATACAGTATAAGTGATATACAGTATAAGTGATATACAGTATGTGATATACAGTATATGTGATATACAGTATGTGATATACAGTATGTGATATACAGTATATGTGATATACAGTATATGGGATATACAGTATATGGGATATACAGTGATATACAGTATATGTGATATACAGTGATATACAGTATAAGTGATATACAGTATATGTGATATACAGTATATGTGACATACAGTATGTGATATACTGTGATATACAGTATAAGTGATATACAGTATATGTGATATACATTGATATACAGTATGTGATATACAGTATATGTGATATACAATATGTGATATACAGAATATGTGATATACAGTATAAGTGATATACAGTATAAGTGATATACAGTGATATACAGTATATGTGATATACAGTGATATACAGTATAAGTGATATACAGTATAAGTGATATACAGTATGTGATATACAGTGATATACAGTATATGTGATATACAGTATATGTGATATACAGTGATATACAGTATAAGTGATATACAGTGATATACAGTATGTGATACAGTAAATGTGATATACAGTAAATGTGATATACAGTATATGGGATATACAGTGATATACAGTATAAGTGATATATAGAATATATGATATACAGTGATATACAGTATAAGTGATATACAGTATATGTGATATACAGTGATATACAGTATATGTGATATACAGTATATGCGATATACAGTATATGTGATATACAGTATGTGATATACAGTATATGTGATATACAGTATAAGTGATATACAGTATAAGTGATATACAGTATAAGTGATATACAGTATATGCGATATACAGTATGTGATATACAGTATGTGATATACAGTATGTGATATACAGTATAAGATAAGTGATATACAGTATATGTGATATACAGTATATGTGATATACAGTATGTGATATACAGTGATATACAGTATAAGTGATATACAGTATAAGTGATATACAGTATATGCGATATACAGTATGTGATATACAGTGATATACAGTATATGTGAAATACAGTATGTGATATACAGTGATATACAGTATATGTGATATACAGTATGTGATATACAGTATATGTGATATACAGTATATGTGATATACAGTATATGTGATATACAGTGATATACAGTATGTGATACAGTATGTGATATACAGTATATGTGATATACAGTATATGGGATATACAGTGATATACAGTATATGTGATATACAGTGATATACAGTATAAGTGATATACAGTATATGTGATATACAGGATGTGATATACTGTGATATACAGTATAAGTGATATACAGTATATGTGATATACAGTATATGTGAAATACAGTATGTGATATACTGTGATATACAGTATGTGATGTACAGTATGTGATATACTGTGATATACAGTATAAGTGATATACAGTATGTGATATACAGTATATGTAATATACAGTATGTGATATACAGAATATGTGATATACAGTGATATACAGTATAAGTGATATACAGTATGTGATATACAGTGATATACAGTATAAGTGATATACAGTGATATACATTATGTGATATACAGTAAATGTGATATACAGTATATGGGATATACAGTGATATACAGTATATGTGATATACAGTGATATACAGTATAAGTGATATACAGTATATGTGATATACAGTATATGTGATATACAGTATAAGTGATATACAGAATATATGATATACAGTGATATACAGTATATGTGATATACAGTGATATACAGTATATGTGATATACAGTGATATACAGTATATGTGATATACAGTATATGCGATATACAGTATATGCGATATACAGTATATGCAATATACAGTATGTGATATACAGTGATATACAGTATAAGTGATATACAGTATAAGATATATACAGTATAAGCGATATACAGTATGTGATATACAGTGATATACAGTATAAGTGATATACAGTATAAGTGATATACAGTATATGTGATATACAGTATATGTGATATACAGTATATGTGAAATACAGTATATGCGATATACAGTATATGTGATATACAGTGATATACAGTATAAGTGATATACAGAATATATGATATACAGTGATATACAGTGATATACAGTATAAGTGATATACAGTATATGCGATATACAGTATATGTGATATACAGTATGTGATATACAGTGATATACAGTATATGTGATATACAGTATAAGTGATATACAGTATATGTGATATACAGAATATATGATATACAGTGATATACAGTATATGTGATATACAGTGATATACAGTATATGTGATATACAGTATGTGATATACAGTGATATACAAGATAAGTGATATACAGTATATGTGATATACAGTATATGCGATATACAGTATGTGATATACAGTATGTGATATACAAGATAAGTGATATACAGTATATGTGATATACAGTATATGCGATATACAGTATGTGATATACAGTATGTGATATACAGTATAAGTGATATACAGTATAAGATATATACAGTATATGCGATATACAGTATATGTGATATACAGTATGTGATATACAGTATGTGATATACAGTGATATACAGTATAAGTGATATACAGTATAAGTGATATACAGTATATGCGATATACAGTATATGCGATATACAGTATGTGATATACAGTATAAGTGATATACAGAATATATGATATACAGTGATATACAGTATAAGTGATATACAGTATATGTGATATACAGTATATGTGATATACAGTATATAATATACAGTATATGATATACAGTATGTGATATACAGTGATATACAGTATAAGTGATATACAGAATATATGATATACAGTGATATACAGTATAAGTGATATACAGTATATGTGATATACAGTGATATACAGTATATGTGATATACAGTATATGCGATATACAGTAAATGCGATATACAGTATGTGATATACAGTGATATACAGTATAAGTGATATACAGTATAAGTGATATACAGTATAAGATAAGTGATATACAGTATATGTGATATACAGTATGTGATATACAGTATGTGATATACAGTATATGTGAAATACAGTATGTGATATACAGTGATATACAGTATATGTGATATACAGTATGTGATATACAGTATATGTGATATACAGTATGTGATATACAGTATGTGATATACAGTATGTGATATACAGTATATGTGATATACAGTATATGGGATATACAGTGATATACAGTATATGTGATATACAGTGATATACAGTATAAGTGATATACAGTATATGTGATATACAGTGATATACAGTATAAGTGATATACAGTATATGTGATATACAGTATATGTGAAATACAGTATGTGATATACTGTGATATACAGTATATGTGATGTACAGTATGTGATATACTGTGATATACAGTATAAGTTATATACAGTATGTGATATACAGTATATGTAATATACAGTATGTGATATACAGAATATGTGATATACAGTGATATACAGTATAAGTTATATACAGTATAAGTGATATACAGTGATATACAGTATGTGATATACAGTAAATGTGATATACAGTATATGCGATATACAGTATATGTGATATACAGTATATGCGATTTACAGTATATGCAATATACAGTATGTGATATACAGTGATATACAAGATAAGTGATATACAGTACATGTGATATACAGTATATGCGATATACAGTATGTGATATACAGTATAAGTGATATACAGTATAAGATATATACAGTATATGCGATATACAGTATATGTGATATACAGTATGTGATATACAGTATGTGATATACAGTATAAGTGATATACAGTATAAGTGATATACAGTATATGTGATATACAGTATATGCGATATACAGTATATGCGATATACAGTATGTGATATACAGTATAAGTGATATACAGAATATATGATATACAGTGATATACAGTATAAGTGATATACAGTATATGTGATATACAGTATATGTGATATACAGTATATAATATACAGTATATGATATACAGTATATGTGATATACAGTATGTGATATACAGTGATATACAGTATAAGTGATATACAGAATATATGATATACAGTGATATACAGTATAAGTGATATACAATATATGTGATATACAGTGATATACAGTATATGTGATATACAGTATATGCGATATACAGTAAATGCGATATACAGTATGTGATATACAGTGATATACAGTATAAGTGATATACAGTATAAGTGATATACAGTATAAGATAAGTGATATACAGTATATGTGATATACAGTATATGTGATATACAGTATATGTGAAATACAGTATGTGATATACAGTGATATACAGTATATGTGATATACAGTATATGTGATATACAGTATGTGATATACAGTGATATACAGTATGTGATATACAGTATGTGATATACAGTATATGTGATATACAGTATATGTGATATACAGTGATATACAGTATAAGTGATATACAGTATATGTGATATACAGTGATATACAGTATAAGTGATATACAGTATATGTGATATACAGGATGTGATATACTGTGATATACAGTACAAGTGATATACAGTATATGTGATATACAGTGATATACAGTATATGTGATATACAGTATATGCGATATACAGTATATGCGATATACAGTATGTGATATACAGTGATATACAGTATAAGTGATATACAGTATAAGATATATACAGTATAAGCGATATACAGTATGTGATATACAGTGATATACAGTATAAGTGATATACAGTATAAGTGATATACAGTATATGTGATATACAGTATATGTGAAATACAGTATATGCGATATACAGTATATGTGATATACAGTATATGTGATATACAGTGATATACAGTATAAGTGATATACAGAATATATGATATACAGTGATATACAGTATAAGTGATATACAGTATATGTGATATACAGTGATATACAGTATAAGTGATATACAGTATATGCGATATACAGTATATGTGATATACAGTATGTGATATACAGTGATATACAGTATATGTGATATACAGTATAAGTGATATACAGTATATGTGATATACAGAATATATGATATACAGTGATATACAGTATATGTGATATACAGTATGTGATATACAGTGATATACAAGATAAGTGATATACAGTATATGTGATATACAGTATATGCGATATACAGTATGTGATATACAGTATGTGATATACAGTATAAGTGATATACAGTATAAGATATATACAGTATATGCGATATACAGTATATGTGATATACAGTATGTGATATACAGTGATATACAGTATAAGTGATATACAGTATAAGTGATATACAGTATATGCGATATACAGTATATGCGATATACAGTATGTGATATACAGTATAAGTGATATACAGAATATATGATATACAGTGATATACAGTATAAGTGATATACAGTATATGTGATATACAGTATATGTGATATACAGTATATGATATACAGTATATGTGATATACAGTATGTGATATACAGTGATATACAGTATAAGTGATATACAGAATATATGATATACAGTGATATACAGTATAAGTGATATACAGTATATGTGATATACAGTGATATACAGTATATGTGATATACAGTATATGCGATATACAGTAAATGCGATATACAGTATGTGATATACAGTATAAGTGATATACAGTATAAGTGATATACAGTATAAGTGATATACAGTATAAGATAAGTGATATACAGTATATGTGATATACAGTATGTGATATACAGTATGTGATATACAGTATATGTGAAATACAGTATGTGATATACAGTATATGTGATATACAGTATGTGATATACAGTATATGTGATATACAGTATGTGATATACAGTATGTGATATACAGTATGTGATATACAGTATATGTGATATACAGTATATGGGATATACAGTGATATACAGTATAAGTGATATACAGTATATGTGATATACAGTGATATACAGTATAAGTGATATACAGTATATGTGATATACAGTGATATACAGTATAAGTGATATACAGTATATGTGATATACAGTATATGTGAAATACAGTATGTGATATACTGTGATATACAGTATATGTGATGTACAGTATGTGATATACTGTGATATACAGTATAAGTTATATACAGTATGTGATATACAGTATATGTAATATACAGTATGTGATATACAGTGATATACAGTATAAGTTATATACAGTATAAGTGATATACAGTGATATACAGTAAATGTGATATACAGTAAATGTGATATACAGTATATGCGATATACAGTATATGTGATATACAGTATATGCGATTTACAGTATATGCAATATACAGTATGTGATATACAGTGATATACAAGATAAGTGATATACAGTACATGTGATATACAGTATATGCGATATACAGTATGTGATATACAGTATGTGATATACAGTATAAGATATATACAGTATATGCGATATACAGTATATGTGATATACAGTATGTGATATACAGTATGTGATATACAGTGATATACAGTATAAGTGATATACAGTATAAGTGATATACAGTATAAGTGATATACAGTATATGTGATATACAGTATATGCGATATACAGTATGTGATATACAGTATAAGTGATATACAGAATATATGATATACAGTGATATACAGTATAAGTGATATACAGTATATGTGATATACAGTATATGTGATATACAGTATATAATATACAGTATATGATATACAGTATATGTGATATACAGTATGTGATATACAGTGATATACAGTATAAGTGATATACAGAATATATGATATACAGTGATATACAGTATAAGTGATATACTGTATATGCGATATACAGTAAATGCGATATACAGTATGTGATATACAGTGATATACAGTATAAGTGATATACAGTATAAGTGATATACAGTATAAGATAAGTGATATACAGTATATGTGATATACAGTATGTGATATACAGTATGTGATATACAGTATATGTGAAATACAGTATGTGATATACAGTGATATACAGTATATGTGATATACAGTATGTGATATACAGTATATGTGATATACAGTATATGTGATATACAGTATGTGATATACAGTGATATACAGTATGTGATATACAGTATGTGATATACAGTATATGTGATATACAGTATATGGGATATACAGTGATATACAGTATATGTGATATACAGTGATATACAGTATAAGTGATATACAGTATATGTGATATACAGTGATATACAGTATAAGTGATATACAGTATATGTGATATACAGGATGTGATATACAGTATATGTGAAATACAGTATGTGATATACTGTGATATACAGTATATGTGATGTACAGTATGTGATATACTGTGATATACAGTATAAGTTATATACAGTATGTGATATACAGTATATGTAATATACAGTATGTGATATACAGAATATGTGATATACAGTGATATACAGTATAAGTTATATACAGTATATGTGATATACAGTGATATACAGTATAAGTGATATACAGTATAAGATATATACAGTATATGCGATATACAGTATATGCGATATACAGTATGTGATATACAGTGATATACAGTATAAGTGATATACAGTATAAGATATATACAGTATATGCGATATACAGTATATGCGATATACAGTATGTGATATACAGTATGTGATATACAGTATGTGATATACAGTATAAGTGATATACAGTATATGTGATATACAGTATATGCGATATACAGTATGTGATATACAGTATATGTGAAATACAGTATATGCGATATACAGTATATGTGATATACAGTATAAGTGATATACAGTATAAGTGATATACAGTATATGTGATATACAGTATATGCGATATACAGTATGTGATATACAGTATATGTGAAATACAGTATATGCGATATACAGTATATGTGATATACAGTATATGTGATATACAGTGATATACAGTATATGTGATATACAGTATATGTGATATACAGTGATATACAGTATAAGTGATATACAGTATGTGATATACAGTGATATACAGTATATGTGATATACAGTATGTGATATACAGTGATATACAGTATATGTGATACAGTATAAGTGATATACAGTATGTGATATACAGAATATATGATATACAGTGATATACAGTATATGTGATATACAGTGATATACAGTATAAGTGATATACAGTATATGTGATATACAGTGATATACAGTATATGTGATATACAGTATATGCGATTTACAGTATATGCAATATACAGTATGTGATATACAGTGATATACAAGATAAGTGATATACAGTATGTGATATACAGTATATGTGATATACAGTATGTGATATACAGTATGTGATATACAGTATAAGTGATATACAGTATAAGATATATACAGTATATGCGATATACAGTATGTGATATACAGTATGTGATATACAGTGATATACAGTGATATACAGTATAAGTGATATACAGTATATGTGATATACAGTATATGCGATATACAGTATGTGATATACAGTATAAGTGATATACAGAATATGTGATATACAGTATAAGTGATATACAGTATATGTGATATACAGTATATGTGATATACAGTATATGATATACAGTATATGATATACAGTATATGTGATATACAGTATGTGATATACAGTATAAGTGATATACAGTATATGTGATATACAGTATATGTGATATACAGTGATAAACAGTATAAGTGATATACAGAATATGATATGCAGTGATATACAGTATAAGTGATATACAGTATATGTGATATACAGTGATATACAGTATATGTGATATACAGTATATGCGATATACAGTATATGCGATATACAGTATGTGATATACAGTGATATACAGTATAAGATAAGTGATATACAGTATATGTGATATACAGTATATGCGATATACAGTATGTGATATACAGTATGTGATATACAGTGATATACAGTATAAGTGATATACAGTATAAGTGATATACAGTATAAGTGATATACAGTATAAGATAAGTGATATACAGTATATGTGATATACAGTATGTGATATACAGTATGTGATATACAGTGATATACAGTATAAGTGATACACAGTATAAGTGATATACAGTATATGCGATATACAGTATATGCGATATACAGTGATATACAGTATATGTGAAATACAGTATATGCGATATACAGTATACGTGATATACAGTATAAGTGATATACAGTATAAGTGATATACAGTATATGCGATATACAGTATATGTGATATACAGTATAAGCGATATACAGTATATGTGATATACAGTATATGTGATATACAGTATGTGATGTACAGTGATATACAGTATATGTGATATACAGTATATGTGATATACAGTATATGTGATATACAGTATGTGATATACAGTATATGTAATATACAGTGTTAAGACAGTTTATGTGATATACATTGATAATTCAGGAAAAGTAACCTCTTGCCAGTTGGTGTGGATCAGGGGGTTACAGGGGTCCTTGCTACAACAGGAGATTGGGATGTCACCCTTCCAGTCGTCTGCACCATGAACTCCACAGCACCTAAACTGTACAAATAAATAGAATGAACTTGTACTTTTGTTGAGTAGGGGAAAGTGAATGACTAAAACTTAAATCAACATGAGGGTGTGTAAAATATCAGGTAATATAAACATATTTATAAAAGGTGTAGCAGTCCCTTAATCTTTGGTAGTTGTTGTCATTTCCCTTTTCCCCAATTCATTTTAGCTGAATGCCACAATTTCCCTTTTTATTGGTAGTTTATTGGAGGGTTATTCAGATCACCTGTTGTGCAGGCTATGGGGACTGGCTACCAATTAAAAGATAAGAGCAACCTTTTGCATTTCCCTTCTGCGGAATCATTGTGACGACTTTGTTTGGGGCTTAAGAGAGGTGGGGAACTGCACACCAAGATCATTCTGACCCTGCCTCCACTTAATGCACACCTCATTTCAGCAGATTCAGCTGAAAACTCTGGTCTTTAGACCCTTTTGATACTTCTTTGATTGAGGGTGATTTGAGTATTTTAACATCTTGCTTGAATCAATAGTAAACAGCATCTTTCCACTAGGTTACCTTTGTGCTTGCCTAACCTAACTGCTGCAGGCTTTATTTTGTTATTTTGTTTATTGGTTTCATGGCAACCCTCTTCATGTCCTTATCATCGAGGTATTTTTTCATTGTGAAGGCACTATAAAATGACTTATCAGTGGTTATCAGCCTCATAGATGTAGGTCAGAAGGGGCCTGCTGCAGACTAGTAGGTTTTTATCATCCATTCACACAATTGATAACTGAAAGAAGGATTACAAGAAGATGAAATGGACCATAATTACTCTAGTAATTATGACGGGAGAAAAGGAGAAAGTCAGGTGTTGTTTTAGTTTAATTGCCAAAACCTAAATAAGTTGTAGTTTTGTTTCCTAACGCCAAATTCACACGGGGGAGCGGAAAAGTGCGGCCGGGGGTCTCGTCTATTCATTTCTGTCAATTTGTGATCGACAATAATATACTACGATGTGAACCAAGACATTTATCCTCCATTATTGCTTCTTTTATGTCCGTTTCATGTGTTTCAGGCGGCAAAACATAGTTTGTAACATAGATCCACACGTCAGAGAACTGACGCAGGCCGCACTTTGCCACTTTAGCGTAAACCTAAATAAGTTTTACTTGTGTTGCCTAAACATAAATAAGCTGTAGTTTTGTTGCCTAAACATGAAGAAGCTGTAGTTTTGTTGCCTAAATATGAAGAAGCTGTAGTTTTGTTGCCTAAATATGAAGAAGCTGTAGTTTTGTTGCCTAAACATAAAGATGCTGTAGTTTTGATGCCTAAACATAAAGAAGCTGTAGTTGTGTTGCCTAAACATAAGGAAGCTGTGGTTTTGTTGCCTAAACATAAAGAAGCTGTAGTTGTGTTGCCTAAACATAAGGAAGCTGTAGTTTTGTTGCCTAAACATAAAGAAGCTGTAGTTGTGTTGCCTAAACATAAAGAAGCTGTAGTTGTGTTGCCTAAACATAAAGAAGCTGTAGTTGTGTTGCCTAAACATAAAGAAGCTGTAGTTGTGTTGCCTAAACATGAAGAAGCTGTAGTTGTGTTGCCTAAACATGAAGAAGCTGTAGTTGTGTTGCCTAAACATAAAGAAGCTGTAGTTGTGTTGCCTAAACATGAAGAAGCTGTAGTTTTGTTGCCTAAACATAAAGAAGCTGTAGTTGTGTTGCCTAAACATAAAGAAGCTGTAGTTGTGTTGCCTAAACATAAAGAAGCTGTAGTTGTGTTGCCTAAACATAAAGAAGCTGTAGTTGTGTTGCCTAAACATAAAAAAGCTGTAGTTGTGTTGCCTAAACATGAAAAATGTCACATTTTATTCCGTTTTACAAGCTAATAGGTGTGACTGGATGATAAAACCTACTCATATGTGTAGCAGGCCCTTTCTGATCCACGTCCATTTATTCAGATGATAACATGTGAAATGGGTGCTGAAATCTGGGCAATCAGTACTGCTACAAAAGAATACAGGTCTGTTCCAAAGACAAACAGCAATGGATTTGATTTGAAGTTGATAAAACAGAGTAGCAGATCATTTACCAAGTGCTGGACAGCATCAAAGTCATCTCTAAGGGTTGTGTTGCTTTCTGGGCTGGACAGTCTGTAGATCTCCAAGCTTTGCATCAGGTCTTTCTCAAAGTATGTGTCAATCTGGACAGTAGACAGGCAGGCGACATTATCTGCAAAATACTGCTGCATACTGGACATTGAAGCCAACAGCCTCTAGTTTCGTGGCAGTATGTGAAATACTAGTGGTGGTATGTGCAAACCTGGCGCTAACAAGATGAAAAGCCTGTGTTACTTGGGTTGTCCATCTAGGCTATCAGCTACAGATATCATAAACCTCAGTTTGACAGAAAATTTCAGTTTAAGAAAATCTGTCAATCAACCTGTATGAGGTAAAAAAAATTCAAAAGAGGTTACCATATCACTCAAATCAAGACCTTTTTTAATAACCTTGTATAAATGTATTGTTGTATAAAGTCTCCTACCTCTCTGCTGAAGACCAGGAATACACAGGCCATGGCCAGCTCCACCAGCATCAGGATGAACAGCAGGAAGAAAAACTGGAACCAGAGCAAATCACATTAAAACATGAGTTTTTCTGATCTGTGCTTTAGTTTGCCATGTATGTATAAATAGGCTAATGTTTTTAGAATAAAACCATCAATACCATAAAGTATACAGTAAATCCTGCCTCACACTCACACTGATGAGCATGCAGCGGTTCTCCTTCATGCCTCCTAACACTCCCAGGTAACACACACAGGTAACAATGGTACCGGTGACCACCAGAGTGTTGGCGGGGTAGATGGGCCAGAAGGAGATGATGAGGGAGGCGAACTTGGAGTGTATCATCTGGAACTCCCCGAACGCCACCACAAATGCACCGCACAGCTCCAACAGACATAGGAGAGAAACGCCCTCATTTTATTTGGGTATGACTGTACAGCATAAATTATAATATAAATTATCCACTGATCCTCGTTTCGTTGAAATCCGATTTGTTCAGTAATTTTCATGGTGACTGCCTTGTAGTTTTATGTTGTATACTGAAAACATGATTCCACTTTTTATTACTTGTCCTTACCATTTTCATATTATGTTATTTCCTATTGTATTGTCAATATTATTTATAATATTTTATTGTTAGTTTAACACATTTAAGAGCAGGCTAAAGACTTTCCTCTAAGACAAAGATAAATTATAGTTAGGGCTGACTCTAGTCATAGCCCCTAGTTATGCTTACACCGAGTTCTCTGCTCCTCTCTCTCTCTCTGTTTGCATTCATGACCCTTAAATGCATGTTACTAACTCGACATCCAGGGCATCATCCCCGGAGTTTTTGTGTCTCCCATCTTGCAGAATACATTTAATGAATCAATAGTCGTGGCTGTGCATGTTTTCGTGATCCTGCTTGACGCACAATGCAACTAATATTATTATTAGTTGTATACTTAGTTGTTTATATTGTAATTATTATTATTATGTTATATTTGTATAGTTGTTATTGTTGCTATTCCTTATATTAGTCATATTTTATAAGTTACTATTGTTGGTGATACCTGGAATCTGCTTGACATCCTCCAGGATCCATCTTTTTCATGTTCATATTATTTTTTCATATGGATTGTCTATATTATCATTTTATTATGTTGTTTATTCTGTACACACAAAACCGCTGCAAGGGTCTAAGGACAGAGGGTGTCGTATGCGGTACAGATTGTAAAGCCCCCTGACACCAATGTGTTAATTGTGATAATGGACTTTATAAATAAAATGTGATTTGATTTGTGAGTGGTATGAGCTAGGACCCTACAGACTTTAGTGGTGCATCCCGCAATGTGTTACCAGTCTGCTGTATACTGTCCCTGTTGTATGTTGATCTGTAATAAGTTCCATTGAAATATGTTATTAATTTGGTTTTTGGAAGTTGAATGTCAAATAGGGGTTCAAATTTTGTGTGTGTGTGTGTGTGTGTGTGTGTGTGTGTGTGTGTGTGTGTGTGTGTGTGTGTGTGTGTGTGTGTGTGTGTGTGTGTGTGTGTGTGTGTGTGTGTGTGTGTGTGTGTGTGTGTGTGTGTGTGTATTTGTAACTGTTGCAGCACTATATTGACTGACATTAGGTACAGGGGCTGGCAGTATACTGTGACTCAGTGTTCATATAAACTGAGAAGGCAAGAGTCAGCAAGACATCCTTAAGTGTCTTAAAAAGTCTTCAGCATCATCACATTCTCTACCACAAAAACTGTATTTGTGTCACAGTTTCAGTTCATCCCTGGTGATGGCTGCAGTGTAAACAGGACTTTAAGCACCTACCCAGCACAGGAAGTTGAGATTTATCAGCATAGTTTTCAAGCGGTTTACACAAGAGCGATTCATCCTTCCTGATAATCTTCTTTGTAAGATCTGTAAGAGTCAACAAGTAGGTGTTTATTTAAATACTAGTTAGTTACAGAATGACATATTTTAGATCAAATGGCAGTCTGACAGTTATCCTGCAAACCTGGAGCAAGAAAACAAGTGAAGCTGCTGCATGGAGGCCATGTTTACAGGACACCACTGTTTGATATGGCAACACTGAGCCACGAGTCACAATGGACACCTGTTACCTATTCAAGCTCCAGTTAATCATTATTATCTGCTTATCTCCAGATGAACCATTTGTTGCAAGTTTTCCCATAAATATCTGAGAATGTGGTTAGTAGTTTTCCTCTCTGCTGACACTTGCTATACAACCCCCACAGCAACATACATGTACTATAAAGTATCTATATACTTGCTTTATGTGTCGCAGTAGTTTTTGAATGCTGAGCAATGCCTAATTTTATAACACCAGCATAGTGAATACACCTTTATTACTGCATTCTTTGTTTTCGTATGTTGTTCTTAACAAATAAATCTTTCATACAAACATTTATAAATTCATAGTGTAATTACTGGTATTAAAAGTGATTAAATATCTGCGGGCTTACCTTAACTACACTGTCTCCAGCAGGATTCCAGTGATAGATGCAGTGAGCCGTGTTTTGGTGTTGTTCCTAACATTCCCAGTGTTAACTGACGACAGACAGGTATGAGGAGGAAGAGGAAAAAGGAGGAGAAAAGACAACTGAGGCTTGTGTCTACCAACTGGCAGTAAGAAATATCTACATAATCAACACTAAAGAGGAGGGGCGTCCACACGACAACAGTAAAGAAGAGCAGCTGAGAGAGAAGTCAGGTTTGTGAGCTTTAAAAGGCACAATGATTAGGATTTTCCTAAAAAACAATGAAGACTCATACATAAAGAATCCCTCTCAGTTATCACTTGGGTCACATTGGCACAGGGCCACCACTAAAGGGGACTGTCAGGGGCCACATACTGTAGGGGCACCGCAGTGGATAAAATGTAGAGGGGGGGGAAATATTGGGGTGGCCAACATATTCCATTTTTAAGACTCATCTCAAACACATGCATAAATACATAAATACAGTGGCACGCTGTATTTTTCTTATTGCTGTAGTATTCAAGAATTTGGTTGCATTTTTAGTGCATTTATGGGCCATCGTACGGAATGAGTTCAAACTATTTAGCAAAAAAATTAAGAATTGCGACCTTAGATATTTACTAATATTATGTTATGATTAATTTAAACCCAAGGCATTGGATGAGATATTAATAAATTGAATATTAACAAAATCATTGTCTCAAACCCATACATTTAATTTGTTTAAAAGATCTTTTTGATTTATTTTAAACAGAAGTCGAAAGATTTAGATTTAAAGTAGGTTTAATTTTTTTTATTAAAAATAAATGCACTCAAAGAAAAAAACCCACAGAGCAATGTATACATGAAAAAAATAATTATTACACATTAACATTTCAATTAGAATCTGGAAGAAAATATCTTATAATATAATTATCCCAATGGGTTTATGTGGAAGTGAGATCTGGGGCCCGCTCAGTAGATCAGAGCACAGAGAAAACAGCAAATAACGTCAGCAGATTAGAACTGGGACGTTTCCCATTACTATTAAATATGCGAAAGCAGGCAATAACATTTTGGACACATCTAAATTCATTGTCCAAAAGTCCTAAAGACACACTTCTGTTGAAAGCACCAAAACCCGAGAGCTGCCCCCTGAAAACAGTCCACTCAGTCAGCTGATGATGAAGCTAACCAACCAGGCTCCCATCAGATTCTAAACACCATAGAATAAAAGTCTTTATGAATCAATCCCAGTTCCCGCTGCCAGACCTCCGCAGACCTCCGTCCCCGTTGCCGGACCACTGCAGACATCCGCTCCGGCTGCTGCCGGACCACTGCAGACCCCAGCTGTTCCCCAGCTTCCCCTCGAGGCCCCAGCTGTTCCCCCAGCTGCCCCTCGAGACCCCAGCCCCTGTGCTCCCTCTGTCCCTCGAGACCCCAGCCCCTGCGTTCTCCTGGCCCCTTGAGACCTCAGTCCCTGCATTCTCCTGGCCCCTCGAGACCCCAGTCCCTGAGATTCCCTCGCCCCTCGAGACCCCAGTCCCTGAGATTCCCTCGCCCCTCGAGACCCCAGTCCCTGCGATTCCCTCGCCACTTGAGACCCCAGTCCCTGCGATTCCCTCGCCCCTCGAGACCCCAGTCCCTGCGATTCCCTCGCCCCTCGAGACCCCAGTCCCTGCGATTCCCTCGCCCCTCGAGACCCCAGATCCTGTGCTCCCATCGTCTCTCGGGACCTACGTGTTCCCCTTGACTCCCGAGACCCCCGTGTCCCCGTTAACGCTCGAGATCCCCATGTTCCCCCCCGACTGTCGAGACTCCAGTGACTCCGGCCCGGTCTCCTGAGCGGCTTCGCCGGTCTCCTGAGCGGCTCCTCCGGCCCCTAGTCCGACCCCCAGTCCCGGCCTCAAGCCCGGCCTCCCGAGCAGCTCAGTCGGCCTCCAGCCCGGCTTCCCGAGCAGCTCAGTCGGCCTCCAGCCCGGCTTCCCGAGCGACTAGTCCAGCCCGGCTTCCCGAGCGACTATTCCGTCGGCCTCCAGCCCAGCTTCCCGAGCGACTACTCCCTCGGCCATATATTGGTAAGCTTTTGCTAAATAAAGCTCTCTTTTATTTAACCTCATCTTGCTTGCTGCATTTGGGTCCTCCTTATTACAAGACGTAACAGAGAGAGATGAATACAGGTTATAAAATGCACAAGGCTGAATACAGCACGGCTGTCATGGTAACAAAATAAAGAAATTTCACTTTCACAAGTTCGGATCGTTCAACAGCTAATCACAACAATGGCAGCAATTTCTACATTGACCATGTTAACACGAGCGTCAGATCAGACACTGAAAACAATCCCCAACAAAGTCACTAACTCCTCTTTTGGTCTGATCATCAACTATACTGAGCGGCTGTTTTGGGAAATTACAATAATTAAACTCAGTATTTCTGCACAGTTGCAGATAAAGCCCACACTAATATCATTAGTATTATTAGTATATAATAGAATTAGATTCCAGTGCTGCTGCGTAGGATTGTTTCTGACTCGAGTGATCCAAACATTTCCAATAACACCAGAGCGTTTAAAAAAAATCCAAGTCAACATTTATTTAAAAAGAACAATTTAATAATTTCCAAAATCTACATGTTTTAATCGAAATAGAAATATTCAGCTTCATCCATATTTGTTGCCGTTTAGATTTTCTAAATTAACATTTTCACTGCTGTCACTTGCTCTCTCGCACACAGAGGGAGCAACACACACTGTGTTGTGTTGTGCAGATAGCAGCAATATCACAGTATCGTTAATTACACATTTATATGACCACGGAAAAGTTTTTTCTTCTTTTAGAGTGATAACGTCATAAGTCAGACATTTGAAGATTCATTCAAAAACCTTAATAGAAGCTTCACATTCTGTACAGCCTTAGAAGCTAAAGAATTGTGGATTTAAAGATTTACGTCTTCAGGAAGCTGTTGCAGATGTGCTGCATCACCTCTTCGTCGTCCTAGTTATTGTCGCTAAGCAGCCAAGCACCTCAGAGCTGCAACAGCTGCTGTCGACCTGTTGGAGGAGAGGCTGGTAGACAGACAGACAGACAGACAGGTGAGTGCAGAAAGGACAGTTGATCTGACTGTCCAGGTGAGTGTCAGCAGGTAAACACACCTGCAGGTCTCCGTGACAGGAGTCGACCAGCAGTTTGAGACAGAGAGACGTTTGATTCATCAATTTCTGCCTCACTGAGTCACTGAGCTTACAGTCAGAAGAAACAGCAACCAGCAACTTTAACAGGCAACGCAGCAACACGGCAACACGACATGCCATCCTGAGAGAGAGAGAGAGAGAGAGAGAGAGAGAGAGAGAGAGAGAGAGAGAGAGAGAGAGAGAGAGAGAGAGAGAGAGAGAGAGAGAGAGAGAGAGACAGGAGGGAGAAGAGGATGACAGAGAGAGACAGGCAGACAGTGAGAGATGTTTTGATTTTTAAAAGTAACTTTATTCTACCAATCTCTCAAAAAGCCATTAACAAAAATAACATCTTTATAAATACTAAAAAATAATATAAAGTATATTATAAATCATCCCCATAAGCCCACATCATACTGAACTGATCTACATCCTTAATGTCTTTGTCATTTTAAAATCAATCGTTACCATTCTGGTAAACAGCACTTTTACATCAATATCTACCTAAGTTAAATTTATTAGAATCTGTAATTCTACTACTTCATACTCGAGGGTCTTGCACAGACCTGAAACTGTGCTTGGTAGCATTGCAAGGACACTGCTGACTCCTTTAATATCCCCACATTGCTGCACTGCATCTCGTTTTTCCTTTGCAAAATCCATAAAAATTCAAAAGTCTCTCTAAAAGATTTATTATGTAAAAGACGAGTTTTAAAATGGCAACATGTGCTGTGCATCTTAACATCTGGAATATAAAAGGAGCACTGAACAAGACAACGATCACACAGGCCAACAGTCACTATTTCCGTGTATCAAAATACAAGGCTTAAAGAAATAAAAGCGATAAATTCTGGCCAATGAGAACTCCTTTTCCTTGCCTGTCATTCCTGTTGAAACTTCTCCAAACATCTTTTAACTCATAAGTTTTAATTGGACGCTTGAGTCTGGCAGATGAAGCAGGTTGAGGCTGAATGATTTCTAGGTCATTTGGAATATTCTGTACATTAAAATCACATCCCAATGTTCAGTGCAGTTATGAAAAGCATCACACAAAACGTTTTAAATTGTCATTCTTTGAGAGCAGATGGTAAGCCTGGCAGCGCGGCCGGCTTGCCATCTGCAGCGATAGTTTCGGCGTCTGTCGGATTTTTCCGCGAGCCACATATCACATGCAAATCTGACAATAAAACACACTGATAATCTATTTAAAAAGATATAAAAGGATATATTATATGTATATGATATAAATGATCTCATTTCAATGTTCCTGCCTCGGGGGAAAGAGAGAGACGAGCTGGGACACACACCAGGGTTTCCGTTATAAATAAATGGTGCTCGTGTGTTTTTTAAGCTTAAAACCATTGATCGAAAGAATGACATCATCATGAACATTCGACATGGTTTCTTTTCAGCTGGAGTCACGGCATCAGCCTCCGTGACTTCGGACTGTGTATCTCAAGCGTCGTCATTGTCATCAGACCTTCTTGGGTCGGTAGTGAACACTGTGCTATTTGTACAATTAGATTCCAGTGTTGAGGGCGTAGAATTGTTTCCGACTTGTGTGATCCAAACATTTCCGATAACTCCAGACTGTTGTAAAGTGTAAAAGTTGAAACTTATTGAAAAAAGAAAGATGTAATTAGGGGTGGTCGGTACGGCCAAAATCTTTTATCTAGTATGTCATTTTAAATCAGTAATTGTTCTGTAAATGTTTACAATAATCATACCGTACTTCTTTACATTCGATTATGTTCTTCTTTTATTTGCATCACGAGAACATTGAGTTAAAAATTTAAAACAGTAAAACTAAAATTATTTCCAAACGGAAGCTTTAAAGAGGTTCACAGAACAATCATCTTTTACAGGTTTTAAGGTCAACAGTTGCAAATAAATCCCTACATTTCTACTGTTGCATCACACTCCCCGTGTATGCTGACCAGTTATATTAGCACATCAGCGACACGCATATAATAAAAAATATATTAATTTTTTTAAATAGGACATTTAATTTTAGCCTTTTTTTAATACAATTTATAATTGTGCTTAGAGTGTGTGTGTGTGTGTGTGTGTGTGTGTGTGTGTGTGTGTGTGTGTGTGTGTGTGTGTGTGTGTGTGTGTGTGTGTGTGTGCTGACCTTGGCCAGGCGGCTCTGGTTGTTTTCTGCAGGACCTCAAGGATCTTCAGTCGACTCGTCTCTTCAGGTGGATCTGTGACCTCCAGGTATCCCAGCACCACCTGTTCCACCTGCCGCAGGTGTCTGCACACTACCACGCCCATCCTGACCCCGCATGCAAAACAAACGCACCCTAAAGACCTTGCTACAACACAACTTGCCCATGACTCCAGGAGAAAACATCAAACGTTCCTACCTGTCTATGTACAGTGGCAGCGCAGAGGCGTAGACCCGCCGCAGCTCCACCTTGTGCTCCGCCTCCATGTGAGTCAGGACAAGACGGAGCACGTCATCATGGCGACACAGCTTCCTGCGAGATGAGGAGGGGGCGAGAGAGGACGGGGGCTTCTCCAAAACCAACAACAAGTCCAAGAGACAGGACAGGACTGACTACAGACAGACAAAGAGACAGACAGAGAGACAGACAGACAGACAGACAGACAGACAGACAGACAGACAGACAGACAGATTGATTGAGTTTCCAACTGACACCAACTGTCAAGTTAACTAGCTAACTATCTTTGACACATCAGGCTAATAAGTCTTTTAAAGTGGATTTGATTCACTTCTTTCAATGGAGCAGATGAAGAGTCTTTGTGTGTGTGTGTGTGTGTGTGTGTGTGTGTGTGTGTGTTACCTGGATGACAGCAGGCTCTGTAGTGTACAGATGTTTGAATAACGCCTGGTAGAGAACTTCTGCTCTGTTGAACTGACGTAGATCTGCAGCAGGCTGAACACACACAACCATCATCATTATCATCAAGTCATGGGCGGTGGAGTTCTGTCAAAACAATTCTATGGGGTCTCCTTTCTGTTTTATACAAGCTGTTTAAAGACAGTTTAAAGTCCTTCACAGGCTCCAACTTTCTTCAGAAGTAGATGAGAAGAGTTTAAGGTGTGATGCAGCACCCACAGCCAGATGTGTTGGTGCCGTCTGCAGCTGGAGGAGTTCACATGTATATCAGGCTGCTCCCAGAGGGCTTACAAATCCCCACTAACCGAGCTGCAGAGGCCTTTACTATGAAGAGAGTCCAACATAACCAGAATATCTTTTCCTAATCTGTAAAACTACACAGATAAGTGAATATATATGATATATATTATATATAACTACACTTTTATGTTTGCTGTGGCTGTTTATTAGATATAAATGTAAACCTTGAATTATGTTGTTTTTATTTATTTGCTCCCAAGTCCACTGGGGTTGCAGCTGAACAATAAGACTAAAATATTGTCATACGCGCCTTAAGAATACATGTAAGAAACACAATAATTTAATGGAATAAGCACATTTATTTATAGATACACGCCTATATGTGGCCGTGATATTAAAAACCTTCACACGGTCGATGAAGTTCTACCAGCTTCTTCCTGAATTAGGCAGTTTGCATTCAGCCTGAATGATGACTTTGTTTTGCCTATAACTTCTTCGTATTTTTGTAATATTATCTTACGATCCCCATAACGAGCTTGGATTAGTCAGAAGTCGATCTCCGGATAATCCCCTTTAATATGTCATTCAATAAATATTGTGGATGATAAAACATGTGTGCGTGTGCTCTCACCGTGTTCAGCACGATGTGGTGCAGACAGCGAACTCCCAGCATGCAGTTCTCTGGTCTGTAGTTGTCGTTGAGGAGAAGGGAGGGGGGAAGGAGGCGGGACAGATGAGAGGAGAGAGAGGGACGAGTCACCTGCGCACACACACACACACACACACACACACACACACACACACACACACACACACACACACACACACACACACACACACACACACACACACACACACACACACACACACACACACACACACACACACACACGCTTCAACGTTAGAATGAGGCTTTCCTTCCTCGTTGTTTGGACTGCCTGCATTGCCTTCCTGTTTATTGAGCTTGTTTATTAGTTGTTGTTTTGTTTCTCAGAATTACAATTTGTTTTGTTATTCACTCTGTTGCCATGGAGAGAGAGTTCAAATTACTTTTTGGATATTTGTACGACTCCGTGCCGGCTACAGCTGTGGCCGGAGGCGTTATGTTTTCGGGTTGTGCGTTCGTCCCATTCTTGCGATATATTCGACATCTCAAGAAGCCTGAAGGGAAATTATTCAATTTTGGAAAAACATCCAGTTGGTCTCAAGGAGGAATTTCTGTCAAAAATTTGATTTTGGTGGTCAAGGACACAGTGACCTCACAAAAAACAAAAAAGTTTTGGGCCATAACTTAAGAATTCATATGCTAATTATGACCATTTCACACAAATGTAAAAAATAGGACAAAATAATGAAGTGACATTTTGAACAGACATAAACTGTAAACTGCAACTTAATAACGCTAGTTTAAAATTATGATCACATTATTGCTGAGTGAAGGTCAAAGGTCAAACTGACCTGCAGGAGCGTCCACGCAAACACCAGCTTCACTGCTTCACAGCGCTGCCACAAGTCCCTGAAACACACACACACACACACACACA
The DNA here is from genome assembly GCF_900634415.1 of Cottoperca gobio. Classification (NCBI taxonomy): domain Eukaryota; kingdom Metazoa; phylum Chordata; class Actinopteri; order Perciformes; family Bovichtidae; genus Cottoperca; species Cottoperca gobio. The sequence continues at coordinate 26,785,920 of NC_041363.1, read as the reverse complement.
CACACACACACACACACACACACACACACACACACACTTCTTCTCCATAAGGACAAATATAAAAGAAAATGTTCTGATTTCACATTTATGGATATTCCTGTTCAGAAACAGATTCTCACTTGGTCAGATGAGGCTGCAGGATGTCAAGGATTCCTCCCAGAATTCCTCTGTTCTTCCCTCCCTCCTTGCCTTCCTTGCCCTCCTCCCCCTCCCCCTGACTCCCGTCCCCCATTAGGAGGTGGGGGGAGTCCCTCCAGCCCCCTGTCCTCAGCAGCGCCTCCTGCAGGCTCTGAGCCGCCGCTCTGGAGGAGGAGCTTGTCCAGGGCTGATCCTGAACACATAGGAACAGATTGAAAATTAACATACAAGTTCATTTCATGGTGGTCTGTTACTTTGCATGTTTTGTGTCTTAAGAACCCCCTGAATACAAGATGGGTTCATCCTCAAATTTTAACCTGGCTAGGTTGTCACAGTAACTTATGCTGTACGCTTAACTTGGTCCGAACACATTTATGTTCAGAGTTTCAGATTGAAATCGGTAAAAAGTGCTTTTAATCAACTCTTTTGGAAATAGCATCACTCTATTGTCTATAGTCAATCTATGGGTGATGCAAATTCTAAGCTGAGGGAACATTGTATATGAAAACTTCTTGAGCCGTTCAGTTACAGTAGCACAAACTGTATGCGTGGTGTGTACACAGGTACCTGCATGCATTCAGTTGGTAGTGCTGAGAATGGGAGCAAGAATACTGTTTTATTTTATTTGCACTGGCTATAAAAGTAGCCTTCTATAAAATCGCAGGTAGCATACATATTGATTATGGTTTCCCCTTAGGATGAAATGGGGATCCTCTGTCTTTTCATCAGGTCCACATTTTGATTTGACCAATACTTTGGTTTATGACTCACCTGGAAATGAGTGACAGCGAACACACACAAATGTGGAGCTACAGCCAGCAGAAGATCAGTCTGTCGGTCTCCGTTACCCAGTGTTCCAAGCAGCGCTGTGAGGGAGGAGCACACTGGTCGAGCTCGGCTTGGGACGCACCGATAGGCTGTGGAGGGCAAAGAGCTGCAGTCGTCCTCACAGAGCGGCAGAACTGCGCAGCCAATCAGAGCGCTGACCAGAGTGCTGTACGCCTCCTGGAGCTCTGTCCACCCCTCATCCTGATTGGCTGAGAACAGCCAATTGGGATCTGCTGTTTGGAAGAGCCGTTCCATGTGACTAATCAGGGAGCTCGTTTCAGAGTCGGAGGATGCACCAATCAGCTTTTCCTGCAGCCGAGACAGAAGCTTTGTGATTGGAGGAAGGGAGGAAGAGGGGAGGGGCTTCTCTGAGGAGGAGGAGGAGGAGGAGGAGGGGGGGGGGGAGGAGGAGGAGGAGGAGGAGGGGGGGGGGGGAGGAGGAGGGGGAGAGATTAAGGTCATGAAGTAAAGATGAAAGCTCCATACTGATGTGGAGGAAAAGTGGAGGAAAACCAGAGGGTGAGATGATGGAGGAAGAGAAAAAGATGAGGACCAAATGAAACAGGAGGGATGGAGGAGATGACGGAGAGAAAAAAGAGAGAACATTTTAACATTCTTCATTTTTTAGAGTCTTGTTATCTGTATGTCCATGGGTTGCTAACTCAGCTCTATTTTAATATAATAGCCATCTGATTAAAAGGTGTTATTTTTATATTTGGCAGAAGACTGCCTTGGACCTTTCTTCTTCTTTATTTGAACTTTTGTCTGATGGTATAGCGCTATGCCTGGCCCTGGAGTGGTATGCCGCTGGTGTTGCACCGGCATATACCGTTTCCTAACAACAGGTGCCACTTGAAAGTGGTATGCAACTGTCAGACTGTCACACCAGTAATGTCTCCTGATGCGTATTTCTCATAAGTGAATATTTTATTTTATTTATCGACAATGTTGCACAACATAGCGCCGTAAATAAAGGGTTGTATAACTTTACGTTTCTCTCCTTTAACACCAGTCTGATTAATCGATAACAGAGATTTAGAGCCAAATAACTAAACAATACTTCATTATGTTGGCATGTTTAATAACAGAATGCGATCATACATACAAACATCAGAAAATATTACCAGGCAAACATGTGACATATTATTTATTATTCACCATACCTTGAAGTACCTTTTGCTATCATTGTGGCATAAGCTGTTTTGAACACCGGCATATCACTCTGATCCAGGGGCTAAGGAAGTTAGTTATTTATATACCGGATATCAGGTGTAATCAATACATACACACGTGGTCATATCAGACTAAGAAGATAGATCATAGTGAGAAAATTCCCCGTTTATCATATCTGTCATCTGAACATGGTTGCATTGCTTGTAATTAAGTATTCGTTTTTCTTCATATGACGTTTACTCAAAACGTTAAGTGACAATATCCGAACTCACGTGCAAGCATCAGCCTGAGATAAAACAACCCGAAAGCCATTTAAATTTTACTTTACATGCTATAAACAATAAAACAGGTTCACTTGTAAATCAGTGTTAGATGACTGTTTTGACTATTTTACCAAATGTAAACAAGTTTATGTTCATCGTTTTACTTTGTCCCCAAACTCTTCATGAAACGTAAAAACGTACCTCAGATCAGCAGCTGATTCTCTTCTTCTTACACTGATGTGACGAAACAACACATTTTTCTTTAATTAACTATTATTTTTAACAGATTCTTGACATGCAGACTGAAACATCCGATGGTTTAACTGGGAAGGAAAGTGTGTTCTGATAAATACTTCCGGCCGTGTACAAGCACTGCCTGAAAGGTTCCTACCCCCCGAAATCTTCACATATCATTACTGCTGAGGGTGCGACGATGATTATATACATTTTTAAATAAATAAATGAACACATAAACACATACAAACAGTGCTGGAAGAAGAACTCAATCAGATATTTTAATTGCTGTTGATAATATTATTATAATTGTTATAATATATATAATATTAATAATAATAGTTAATAGATTAATTACTAGTAGTATTGTTCTCCTTCTTATATTTTTTTTGAGAGTTCATTAATGTTTTTCTTGTGTCTTATGACATAATGTTTGTTTATATGAAAAAGAAGCACGGCAATACCATTTATTTGTTCTTTGAAAATGATGCTTCACAATAAAAACATTTGAAACAAAAGTAGTAATACCACAGTGTAGAAGTTCTGCGTTCAATATGGTACTTAAGTAAAAGTACTTAATTAGCCTCAAATTAGTATTAGCCTCAAAATATATACGTATATACTTATTATAGTACATGCATACTCAGTATGCAGAATGGTTTCTTTCAGAATCATATAATATTATTATTAGATTATAATTATTGATGCATTAATGTGTTCAGCACATCAATGTTACAGCTGGTACAGTTGGAGCTCAATTGTATTACTTTATATACTGCTGGGTAGTTTAATGGCATTTCCATAATAATATAGCAAAACAGTGTTTCTTTCAATGGTAAAAAACTTGTATTCATGTGGTAAAATGTGGAATCAAACTCCGACCTAAACCATAAAATCAGCAGTATTTACCATAATAGGATAAACATTTCTACAATGAAATGTTTTTGGTTTAATGTGCTTATTTATTTACCTCTGTATTAATTAACCTTATTCATTTAATTTCCTATTTAATTTTCTCTTATTTATTTTGAATTTGTTCAATTATTTTTATTTTGTCATTTTAATTTATTTTGAAATAATAAAATATTTAAAATGTTAATTTATCTATTTATATGTTCTTTTGCTTTGCATTTTCGCTCTATTTATTTTCCCAAACTTCTTTATTTCTGTCTTATTCATGTGTCATGAGGTTAACCTTTCGACTATTGGTTGATGACATCAGAGTGCATTTTAAGGCATTTAAATTTATTTATCAAGTATTTTCTATTTTATTTTGACAGCTTCCCTCCTCCTTAAAAGATGGCAAGAGACAAAAAGGAACATTTGTGAATATGAAATTGAAGCTAAATTATAAAGAATAGAAACACAGATGTTTTCTTCTGTCCAAAGGAAACATGATGAGGTCATCACTTTAGAGGCTTGACTAGAGCTCATAAACATGTTCAGACATGTTAGAAAGATCAGAGAATATAATATGAAAGAGAGTAAATGTGACCAACAAACATCAGACAGACTGTAGTGGTGTTTGTGATGACATTAGTGGCAGATTAAAACACATTTTAAAACACATTTATTTCTCTTGTTTACCATAAATCAGCATCAGACATTCAGAGTTAAAGAGTTTCCTACCTGTTTACACAGACACACAACCACATCAGAGCTGAAACAAAAAGAGTTAAACACCTTTGATGAGTTCACACACACACACACACACACACACACACACACACACACACACACACACACACACTAACACACAGATTAGCTCCGTTTATTCCTATTTCAAAGCAGGAGGAAATGTTTTGAAGCTGCTGTGATCTGCTGTCAGAGGATGTAATTTATACTCAGTTATATTAATCACACACACACACACACACACACACACACTCACACTCACACTCACACTCACACTCACACACACACACACACACACACACACACTCACACTCACACACACACACACACACACACACACACACACACACACACACACACACTACTCAAAATACTATTATTAAAGTTATTTTCCCTATTTGTATCTATGTCAAGTCAAGTCATGTTAATTTGTACAGCACATTTCATATGACAGGTGTAGACTCAATGTGTTTCAAAATAAAAAACAAAGAGAATTGTCAAATGACAAAAATATAGAATATAAGATAAGGCACTAAACTTAGCCTTTATAAAAACATATAGTTAAGAAGACAGACCTAGATAAAAAGAAAACTCAAATTTAAGATGTATATAAAACTATATAGATAAGAAGGTATTACAATAAACATAGGATGAGATAGGAAGGTATTATAAAGCTATTATTATTAAAAAAATTAGTTTTTTGGCCTAATGTTTCAGCTGCTGTTAGCATCAAAACATCTGCTAGCTGCAAGCTAACTCTTTTCTTTTTAAATATGAGCAGTGAAAGTCTCTGAGTAGCTTTCATACAGCCATACAAGCATGCAGGTTAGTGAGTTCTGGAGGAAAATCTTTGTGTAAACAAGTTTATAACAACAAAGTCCATCAAGACCAAATGCTTCTTTCTGCACCGGGTGAACCTCAAACGCGTTGCGAAATGTCTGGTGGAATCACCGGAACACATCATTGTCTAGAGTGGCTGTGATCAGCTCCGGCAAACTTGCACAAACCTCAGTCAGATAAAGGATCATTGAGTCAATCAGACTAGACAACAACCCTCGTATCTGCCCTGACACTCTCTCTGCTACTAGGGGATGAGAGGGGGGATGGAAGGTTAACAAGGGGGGTGCATTTTTGGTCATTTTGAGGCATCCCCCCTCGCCTACAGAGTGTGATTTGACTTGGGGGACCAAGTTTCATGATTCCTCAACCGGTATAATATCAAATTGGAGACTTGTATTTTTGGTCTTGTATTAGACCCTTTTAGTGCCGACATCATAATTACGTCACAGTGTAAGCTGGAGGAAAAACAAAGACTGGAGGCACTAATCACCTCAGAGTAGTAGACTAAAGTTACACATCCAAAAAATGTCATCTTGCTGTGTTCCTGTGTGCCGGAATCGAAGGAGTACGACTCCAACATATACCTTTGAGAGGATTGTGATCCGACGCTCTAGCGAGCTACAATATCAGCGTTTCAGAGGAGGAGGGAAAATATTTAGCCTTCTGCTGGCCAGCTATGGCTATAAAGCATGGGTAATCAACAGGGGGTCCGCAACCCCCAGGGGGTACGCAGAGGTACTGCAGGGGGGGTTTCGCAAAATAGTTTGTAGATAATAATTTAAAAAAATACTTTGCACATTTACAGTCCCTCCTCCGCTGTGTTTCGCGAAGGGCACACCCTACAATCAGAGACAGAGCGGAGGAAAGGAGAGGGGTGGACTAAAGGAAATTTGCGCCCTCTGTAAAAACGAATGGATCAGATGTCACAGGCTGGGATTATGTCATCTTTGGATCAGAAGAACCACCTCCAGCTAGGTGAAGGCCAGCCCACGGAGTAGCTGCTGAATCCCTCCTGTCTGCCATTATGTTTTCACAGACTGGAGAAAATGTTGTAAGATATGATACAGAGAGATCAAGTGTGTGAAAACCACCAGAGTGCACATGTCTCAACAATGACCTGAAGTGCATAAACCTGTGCAAACTACAAACCTGTGACAATCAATGCAGTGAGGACGAGCGTGCTGTGTTCTTTCCCCTCTGCTCTTCTCCCTCTGCACCTCCAGTCATCAATCTGTCATTACAACACAAACAACAAACAACATTTTAACCGACCCGAGTACGTGTGGAAAGAGGTCTTGCGTTGGGAACCTAGGGTCCAGACCGCTATTATTATTATCATTGGCAAGCTCCTTTTTTATTCTTATTATTTGTAAAATAATAAGTGAATTGTTAGTAAAACTTCTTTTATTTGAATTTGAATATATATATATAATTAATTACAATTATTTGAAAGTTTTCTGATTCTGCTCTTTTGATTTAAGGACATTGGCAGAAGAATTATGTGTGATATGTGAACAAATAAAATAAGTATTCAACCATAGAAAGTTTTGTCTTTAAGTTTTTTGTGTGCTATCTATAATAATAATAATAATAATAATAATAATAATAATAATAATAATAATAATAATAATAATAATAATAATAATAATAATGAATCGTGGCTGCGCCTGCTGCCCTGGTCCTACTGGACACCGGGAAGCCTTATTGACATTTTCCTGGATTCATCCATACTTTCTCTTTTTTTCCAACACAACATAATTTCTGTCAAATGTTGTATTTGTACTATGTTGTTTATCCTGTACACACGACATCTATTGCACGTCTGTCTGTCCTGGGAGAGGGATCCCTCCTCAGTTGCTCTCCCTGAGGTTTCTTCCATTTTCCCCCCTTTAATTGTGGGGTTTCTTTTAGGAAGTTTTTCCTTGTGCGATGCGAGGGTCTAAGGACAAAGGGTGTCGTATCCTGTACAGTCTGTAAAGCACACTGAGACAAATGTATAATTTGTGATATTGGGCTATACAAATAAATTTGATTTGATTTATTAATAATAATATAATTATAATTATAATAATAATAATAATAATAATAATAATAATAATAATAATAATAATAATAATAATAATAATAATAATAATAATAATAATGGTCCAAAATTATGCAAAATGTTAGAGTAGGATAAGAGTGATCGCCTGGGGACTGTTGACCATAATTAGTTGTTGTCCACAGATGTTTTACGATGATATATTCACGGCAAGGCTGCCTGCTGAACGTAAACACCACACTACACCGCTCCTCCGCTCCCTTCACTGACTATGGTGCTGGCCTACCGTGCTGTGAATGGATCAGCCCCTTCCTACATCCAGGCCATGGTCGAACCATACACCCCAGTGCGTTCACTTCGCTCTGCGTCGACCAATCGGCTCGCTTCTCCCTCACTACGAGTGGGACCCAGAAACCCCTCAAATAAAAGCCGCTTGTTTGCTATCCTGGCTCCAAAATGGTGGAACGACCTCCCCATTGATGTGAGGACAGCAGACAGTCTTCACACCTTCCGTCGCAGACTGAAAACTCACCTGTTTCGACTTCACCTCTGCGAAAAAAACAAAACAAAAAAACTGTTCTTTGTATGTTGCACGTATATTGGTTTGGCTTATTTGTAGCTAATAGTTGAATTCGTATTCTATTGTTTCTGTATGTTGCACTTTTGTTTGGCTTATTTGAAGCTATTGTTCTGCACTTAAAGGATTGTACCTATTTGAAGATAATGTACTTGCAAGATTCTTGCTGTTCGGAGTTGTATCTCCATGATTGTTTGTACTTTTTGTACGTCGCTTTGGACAAAAGCGTCAGCTAAATGAACTGTAATGTAATGTGATGTAATGTGATGTGATGTAATGTGATGTGATGTGATGTAATGTGATGTGATGTAATGTGATGTAATGTGATGTGATGTGATGTAAGTGATGTAATGTAATGTAATGTGAATGTGATGTAATGTGATGTGAGTGTAATGTGATGTAATGTGATGTAAGGTGATGTTGATGTAATGTGATGTGATGGTAATGTGATGTAATGTAATGGGATGTTAATGTGATGTAATGTAATGTGATGTAATTAATGTGATGTAATGTGATGTGGATGTAATGTAATGTGATGTGATGTAATGTACTGTGATGTAATGTTGATTGTAATGTGAGGTAATGTATTGGATGTCATGTGATGTAATGTGATGTAATGTGGATGTACTGTATGTGATGTAATGGGAATGTAATGTGATGTACTGTGAGTGTAATGTGATGTAATGTCATGTGATGTCATGGGATGTAATGTTATGTCTGTGATGTAATGTCCTGTGACTGTATGTTCTGTAATGTGACTGTTGAATGTAATTGTATGTAATGTAATGTGATTATGTATGTGATGTATGATGTGATGTAATGTGATGTGATGTGATGTAATGTGATGTGATGTGATGTAATGTGATGTAATGTAATGTGATGTAATGTAACCACACAGCGCATGAAAATGATTAAAGGATTGTTATAATTTTCAATCAATTTAGTAATATGGTATAGATAGTGTTGTAATAAGAAAATGTGAAGAAGAAGAAAAACCATAAAGCTGCTTAATTCAGTTTTTTAACCAGTTTTCAACACCGGGTCCATTTGTTTTGGAGAGCAGAAGACTTAATTTGGCTCCCGGTGAAAACCTCCTGTACGATGAACAATGACGGAATCCTAACGAGGGAAAGCTGACTGCAATGGCGGACACGGACGCCACCAAACTCAGTCTTTTGTTATTGTTTCTTTTCTTTTCTTTTACTGTTTATTTGATAATTATGAATCCCACTTTATTTCTTGCCAAGACCGACCCTGCATTCATAATATTGCCAGAGGGACTCACGTGCACGTGCAGCTGGCCCAGCTATAAAAACATATATATATATATATATATATATATATATATATATATACAGTTTATATTATTTTTAAATGAACAAAGAACAGAGAAACTGAGATTACCACACAAACAAAGGGGAGTGGGACTTCACTCTCTGGACAGGTCGCCATTACTTCACATTCTTTACATAGCAAACAGTCATTTGCTGCTATATTAATGTTCTGAATGCTGGATAGATAACCTTTAAATTAGCTTGGGATTTAGTTCAGCTCAGGGCTTGCTTTAACCCCAGGGTTAGGGTTAGCTCGACAAAAAGGTTAGCTGAGGGTTCAGGTTCATTTATTACAGTAGGTTTCAGATTAGCTCATGGTTTATGTTAGCTCAGTTTAGCCCAGGGCAAAGAAATGTTTATGAGAAGCCCTTTTTACTTTCAACCAAACACATCTCACCAAAGCACATTCATTCATTTTGTTTTAGAAACATATATAAACATATATGTATAAACATGAATGAACACTAAGCTGAGATTCTTCTTCTTCTTCCATGAAGAACAAACGTTAGCTCATTCAACCTACTGAAAGATGACTCATCCTCTCTGATGTAACAAGGATTCTATTGTATTCTGTCTCCTTGTATCAGAGCTAATGCTAATAACATCAGCTTGTGGTTCCTGTGAAATGGTTCTTTATGAAAGAAAAACTGAGCCTCAGTGAGCTTTTCCTTTTCCTGTTTACTTTTCCATCGGACGGAACTTCTCTCTGTCCTGTTGTCATTTTCTTTGAAGAAGAAACGAGCCGCCAGGAAATTAAAGAGCAGATAAGAAGCTTGCGAACACACACAAGCTGATTTCCAATCGGGTGCTTCTGTCGGTCTCACACTCGTCAGTTCAACATGTGAACATTGAGTCGTTGTGAGGACAGAGAACAAACACACACAGGTGAACAGGTGTTGCCAGGTTACACGTTTTAATGGTTACACAGGTCAGAGGTCAGATACAGACTCCAGTTTCACATCGCAATACTGTGGTTGGAGAAAAAAAGATTAATGACGAGTGAAGTGACACTTAAAATAAACTCACGTTTAAAAGCAAAACCCCCTTAAAATAATAATTACATTTTTAAACGTTGTAGGAAAAACAAATACTTTTTATATTTAACTGCTCACTTTCTAATATGAATTCAGGGAGAAGAGGACTAAAAACTAACCTTCATCCAAAGAAGCATATTTTTAGTAATAGTAAAGTTAAAATGAGAAATTAAGAGGCTGCCACTAAAATAAATTACAATGTAATTCCTCCAAAACACCAAATTGAATCCAACTGACCGTTCGCTATACAGCGGTAGCAGTGGGGGAGTTCCAGTACAAATGTAACGTGGTTAACCAGCAATGAAGAAACGATGCTCACTCATCGTGTTTTACGACACACATGATTGTTCGGCACTGGAACATCTATCAGCGCTAAGGCTAATGTTAGGGACTCTGTCCTGCAACAAGTGGGGTGGTACTGGTTGTTTGCAGATATGCAATGATACGCACTGATAAAAGGATGTTCATTCATCCGACTAATTGAGTGCCAAATAGCAGGTAGTCAGAGAATAAGTACAAGAAGTCGCTTAAGTATTAGGCCTGTGTTATAAATGTACATTTTCTATACACTGTGACGTAACATGCAAGTGTTTTCACAGCAATAAGAAATATTAAGTTAAAGTTTTCTGAATATGCTCTTTTGATTTACAGAATATGATTTTTCTGGGCAAACAAAAATATAAAAAATAAAAATGAAATTATATAACAACAGCAAGTTTCTTCTTAAAGCTTTTTGGGCATATCTATAGTAATAGCCTAATAATGGTCCAAAATTGCATAGTTTTAAGTAAAAAACAACGAGCAGCTCTTAGTATGATGTCATCATGTAGACTGACTTTCTCTCACGTCCCTGCCAACAATCAAACCACTTGGAAACTCTAACGGGTGGGGCTTAGCGAACACTCAGCTGGAGGCAATCAGGCGTCTTTTAATGGAATTTGCATAAATGTATTCACATCACATTAATAACTCTGTAAACGTTCACACAAGGCATCAAAACATCCTGTACAGCCTCCATAAGTGAATAATGACATTTCTTACAGATCCCTGACTTTGTAAACTGGCATTTTACACTAATAATTAATGAATTGATTATTTTTCACGTAGAAATTAAGGATATGTGAGGGGACACTGTCACTTTAAGAAGAGCATGATGTCTGTTCTGGTATGACTGTGTGACGACAGGAAGTCCGATGATGAAGGTAAAACGTGTTTGGAGAAGACACATCACAACACGGACATCTTCAGGTGTGTGTGTGTGTGTGTGTGTGTGTGTGTGTGTGTGTGTGTGTGTGTGTGTGTGTATGTGTGTGTGTTTGTGTCACTCCTCTGTCTCTTCTTCTTCGCTGTAGTCGCTCAGAGGAAACTCACGACTCTCCTTCTGTGTGTTGTAGTTTTTCCTGTGCATCACACATTCCTGGTCGATGATTGCCTGCAACACACATACACACACACACACACACACACATACACACACACACACACACACACACACACACACACACACACACACACATACACACACACACACACACACACAGTTGATCAATAAACATACCTGTATGTCTGTGTAATCTGTGTGTAATTGAGAGTTTATTAAGTATAAATGTTTCATCTGCAGCTTTGAAGGCAGCAGCTTCTGATCTGTGATCAGTCTAATCACTATGTAATGACTTTACACACACAAACACTTTGGCTTGAACATCACAGAGACACACACACTTCCTGCCGCTCTGTCAAGACCTGCCGTGTGTGTGTGTGTGTGAGTGTGTGTGTGTGTGTGTGTGTGTGTGTGTGTGTGTGTGTGTGTGTGTGTGTGTGTGTGTGTGAACATGAAGATTTGGTGTTGTTGACACAGAGTGTTTTGGGGACTAAGTTCAGGATGCAGCCTCTTTAAACTCTGCAGCTGTTTTGGCTGAAACAAGAGTTTCTAAAAGAAGTTTCATCATCTGCATTTTCCCTTTTTTTAAAGTCTTTCTCCTAATTATTTCATGTGCTTTATCTTTTAGCTGTTCTAATGCTTTATCTGTATGTGTTCACTATGATTTTGTATTTGATGGCTCTAATGCTGTTTTTTTTCTTATGGTTTGTGAAGCAGTTTGTAACAATAGTTTTTAAAATTCCTGTATAAATAACGTTTTTTTGGTTTTTTTCTTTGTATGATGTACAATCAATAATGCCAAAAGTGCCATTATGTACAATAATTTGAAAAACAGAACATGGAGGATATTTAGATACTTTAGAACACAGATTGCTGCAATTGATGACAAAAATCCCAAAGACATAAAACATATATTTTTAGATTCATAGTGACTTTCTAGGGTATCATTACCATGCTGGTATTGTTTTCAGCTTATTAGTCTGTGTGTGACTTTTTCATGGCAAAATATGATCCTGGAGACAAAACTGTAGCACAACAGAAGAGGTAGAGGACAACTGATGTAGTCACAAAACTTTACCCCATCGTGATCACATCTTGGTCTCTAGTATGGAATTGTGTTTGATGCTGAATGTGTGTTATTATATTATCATATTATATTAAAAAATAATAATAATCTTCGGTATCAAACTAATCCGGAGATAGTTGTCTGTGCATCCTTAGGTACACTGCAAACAGGAGCTGCTAATAGATCATTCAGCATGCTTTTGTGGATGGAGATTGTGGTTTGGGTTAAAAAATAATCTATGTATGTAAAATAAGTATGTTTTTTACGTAGCTGACGTTATGTAAGTTACATATCAAAATAATTAACGTTGACTTAGTTTCACATGGGACACAAACAGCAGGTGAAAGTTCTGTGTTTGTTTGACCCATACTGCTCCCAACCACGCTACATGGACCTTTCTCACTTGTTATACTATGGAAGTTGCTCTGTCTGTATAATAATGATGCGGATGGGTTTACATTGGACGTAATTGAAAGCCCAGTGTGTCTCATGCAGATGCTAAAGGGGGCCTCAGTGCATCCGTTTTGTTTTTAATGAGTAATAATTGTTCTATTTGTTCAAATGGGAAGGACTCTGAATAAGCTTTTCAGGCTTCATTCCTCTTCTGCATTGTAATTGCAATTCTTTTTCCTATTGTATGTTACATTACATTAAATTACCGTTCATTTAGCTGACGCTTTTGTCCAAAGCGACTTACAATAAAACAATCATGGAGATACAACTCCGAACAGCAAGAATCTTACAAACACATCATCTTCACATAGGTACAATCCTTTAAGTGCAGAACAATAGCTTCAAATAAGCCAAACAAAAGTGCAACATACAGAAACAATAAGTATGTCTATGTCTATACCTTCATTATTGTGCAAATAAACTAAACTGCCTGGTTACTAGAAATGAATGGACATCTGCCAGCCAATCGGAATCTAGAATTTTTAGTGGCCATGGTAACGATCCACAAAGTGAGTATGTTTCAGACCACTGCTGTTGTTTGTATTTCTGTATTTACCATTTTCTCCTCTCTGACGGCAGGATTACGTAACAGGAAGCAAAGTGGAGCGTACAGGATGTTGATCACCCCGATAAACATCATGAGACGGGGGAAACCCACTGCCTGGACCAGAGCGCCACCTATGGACGGTCCTGGAACAACAGACAGAGATTATTAAATATCATTGTTATAAGAATATTCATGTCTTTGTCATGAATTAAAAATGTAATTAAATAAATAAAACGTTAAAACAAAGGTGTTTCTATATTGTTATATTCATTATCATATTTTCATTCCTTGTAAATCTTGTCAAACTAAAATCCATAGTTTACATGGAACAGAACAATTAGGCATTAAAAAAGGAGTTCAATTAGTTCAGGCAGCTGCAGAGGACCACTTACATTTAAACATTTTTAAACATTAGACGTTCTCCATAACTCCATAATATAAAAGAGAGATTGGTTTCCTTTATTAATATGAGTAATCTTTTCCAGAGGTAGAGTACATGCAGAGCACATTTCCATCCTGCATCCAACATGATAGTTACTTCATTATAGATTTTTGTGTGTGTGTGTGCGTGTGTGTGTGTGTGTGTGTGTGTGTGTGTGTGTGTGTGTGTGTGTGTGTGTGTGTGTGTGTGTTTGTTACCGATAGCGAACCCCATACACAGCGCCACGTCAGCAATGGCGTAGACGCTGCCGTAGACAGAGGCGTGACGGATGTCCACCAGGTAACCCATGATGGACATCATGGAGGAGTCCACCATACCTGAAGGACAACAATCATTCTCTTCAACAAGTAACTATTATAAAAAACTCTAATAATTATCAGAGTTATTGTTTCCATTACATGTGTCTGCAAAATCAATTGTCTGCATCAGTTGACCTACAAACACCTTCAATATGTGTGATTTAATGAGATAATGAGATTGTTGATAATCACCTATTGCGAAGCCCAGACCTCCATTTGGTCCAATCAGACCATAGATACTGGTGGCAAAAGGAACCTGACACACACACACACACACACACACACACACACACACACACACACACACACACACACACACACACACATAGTAAGCATCCAAGGTGATGTTACTGGCAGCTAAAGCAGTTTTGGTTTAGGACAGGGCAGTTAAATTAGGTCTTTTTAACATTAAGTTTGGTTCCTGGTGGTGAGAACTGTAAAGCAAACAACATCTAACATGACTTCCTGTAACTACAATGGATGAATAAATGATGGTGGATCAACAGATTATTGGATAGATGGATGGATGAATGAATGTTGTACTTACACACAGCAGACTGATGCCAACGATAAACATCCCTAACATGGAGCAGAGCCACCTGGAGACACAGAAATACCCATCAGCCAGCCAGCCAGCCAGCCAGCCAGCCAGCCAGTCAGCCTGCCAGCCTGCCTGCCTGCCTGCCTGCCTTACACCTGCAGCTTTACCAGAAGTCTTCAGGTTCAGGTCTAAACAGGACTCAGACTTTCCAGAAAAATTAATCTGTTAATCTGCTGATTAAACTTCTTCCTCTGAGAGATCTTATGAACTGAGCGGCATTCACTTGCACATGCACATGCACATGCACACACACACACACGCACACACACACACACACACACACACACACACAAACACTCACACACACACACTCACTCACTGACCGTCCCATCTTGTTAGCCAGAACACCAAACAGGTTTGTTCCTATCAGGTAGGAGATGCTGGCAGGGAGGAAGGCTAAACCTGTAAAACAACACACATCTGTTAGAGAGGGAGAGAGAGGAGGAACAGAGGAACATAAGGAGAGGGGAGGGAGGGAAGGAAAGAAAGAATATAAGAAGGACGTAAGGGAGGAACATAAGGAGGAAAGATGGGGAAGGACATTAAGAGGAAGGACAGGCTGTCTGCACTTGTGAAACCACAGTATGTGGACAGAGACATTTCTGAGGACGTGTGAGATTGATATTTCGACTGCAACATATTTGAAGTCAAAAGCCTGCTATCATTAGACAAAGCTTAACAGACAGGGAGGAAGTAAGAAAGGGAAGTGCAAACAGTGACGTACCAAGTTGCCAATTAGGGGAGCACATGGTCTGCATCATCCAGATGGGCAGAGTTGGCTCCAGGATGGCTACACCCATGTTGGCAAAACACAGAGAACCTGCAGATAGATCCAAGAAATATGTAATACTCTGGAGATGTTTTTTGTTGTTGTTTGGGTAAATGTGAACGTACAGGTGAGTGTGAGGAGAAGCCTTCTTACCTGCACTGATGAGGATGTACGGGTCCTTTAACAGCGTCAGTAACGGAGTCCCCTCCACACTCTGAAACGCACAAACATACAAGCTGGAGCTGGTCATGCTGGTCCAGAAAAAAACAGACTGGATGAGAACAAATTACATCACATCACATCAGACCAGACCAGATCAGATTGGTCAAGGTTTGAAAGTGGACTCACCCCTGGGGAGATCTTTGAAGGCTGCAGGATGAACAGCTGTAATGCTGCAACACATAAATGCAAACATCAGAACATGCTAACTGGATGGTATCAGTTTGACATCACCAGCATGTACACAGGTGGTCACAGGTTCAAAGCCCTGTCAGCAATAACATCATGTATAGATTCAGGTAATCATAGATCCACTTATACTAAGCTAAATTAATATCTACGCTGAACTGGACGATAAAACCTAACTTCGTCCGTTTAATCAAAAATAAAACAGTGGTTATCTTGTTAGTATCAAACAACTATAACTCCCATGAGTCTTAGTGTTCAGACCAGAAACAGTTTGCTTTGGTGCTTAAGGTACAGACCAAAACAATAAATCAATTAGATGTTAATAATATGTGAGGCAGGATTTTAGAACTCAGAGGGACGAATACACAAATGAATTGTGCAGCTTTTGCGGCCTCAAACCTGCAAAAGTAAGACAAAAAGAAACAGTGTAATTCTCAAAGCACCTGCAAAGGGAGAAATCCCCTCTAACTTTGCTGCCAAGCAAATAGTGTCTCAGTGCTCCTGTACGATTTCAAAGTATTTAAAAAAATCATACATTTAAGTTTCCCTTTCTATGCAAATGCCTCATTGCAAAAACAATCCAATTCACAAAGACACGTGCTTATAGCCACACGCAGTTATGCTTTGTTCACACTACGAGTGACAAAAGCAACAAAAAGGCCAAGGGTGGCCGGCTACATAATCGCTGAGTCGCCATTGAAGTGTTGCTCAAGCTCTCATGAGCGTAGTAATGTCATTAAATAGCACTGGGGAATGGCTAACAGCAAAGTTGAGAACAGCTTAACTTTGATTTGTAGCACGTGAGGCCCGTCACAGCAGCGAGAGGTTTGTAGTTTCATGTCACCCGCTTCCATTGAAAATGACTTGCAGCCTGTTGCTGTGTTGCTCGTAGTGTGAACATATCGTATAACATAACATATTGAGTTGGTCGTAAGCGCATTTATAGTAACAGACTAGTATATTGTTTCCCCATCCTTGTCTGAAATTTTGAGGAATGCCTCTGCGCCTCGTCGGTCAGGACCTTTAGCTTGCAGTCTGAACATTGAATTTTTCCTTTTATCTTCACAAAGGTAACATTTATACTTTGCCACATGGACAATTGCAATCGGATACAAAAAAAAGGGCAAATTGAATTCTTTATGGGCATTTTTGCGCATTAATAAACCCGGCAGATAGCGGTTGCAGGTGATGATGAAGCATGATTCATGGAGCTATTCTTTGTCAATTTGCCTGTAAAAGTTTTTACCTCCATCAAACACAGCCAGGAAGGCCAGGATCAGGAAGGGAGCGCGCTTTCCTACAAACTCGTACATCACACTGCCGAACGGAGCTCCAACTGAAACACAACACACACATTCAACTTTTTTACCTCGTATGCTATCAAATACAGTCATAAAAACATTTTTCTTGATCTGTCTCCACCCAACGTTTGCCCTCAAAATGTGCTCCTGGAGACACCTACTGTAGCAGGAACTACCTCAGAGGAGGTTTTGAGTACTTTGCCAGGTGTTCTGTCAGATTTTGATTGTGTCACCACGATAGCGTTGCAACCCTGCAAGATGCAGTCACAACTTTACAGTTGTGTAGTTGAGATCAAAATAAAGGGTGAGTACAAAAATGGCCGTGGTCTGAGAACACTTTATGCCCCAAGCCTGACTTGTTGTCATGAAACTTTCCAGGTGTGTAGTTGAGATCAAAATGAAGGCTGAGGAAGAAGATGGGTGTGTTCAGAGCAAGGGTGCAGGAGAAGTGGCTCGATTTGGTGTAAAAGTACAAAACTATCAAAATATACTTCAAAGTAAAAAAATTACTCATTATGCAGAACGGCCCATTTCAGAATAATCTCTCTCTCTCTCTCTATATATATATATATATTATACATAATATTTTATTTCTATAGTTCTGCACTATTTTATGTGTTATGTCTTTGATTCTTATTTTTACGGTGTTTCTCTTTTAGGCATTTTGTAGCAGCATTGTTAGAGCCTGAGAACAACGACTGTAACTGTTGTGCAAATGACAAAGAAAGACTTCAAACATCATCATTTAATTGTTGATTATGTTTTGTGTTATTAATCGGAAGAATAGTATAAAATAAGGAGAAAGGAAAGGGGGAAGAACATAAGGAGAAAGATAGGAAGGAATGAAAAGATATACTTAAAGTACAAGTAGGCTACCTCAAAACTGTACTTTAATACAGTACTGGTGCGGTGTTATAGAAGTACAAACGTGTGTGTGCGTATCTCACTCAGTACTCCCATTGCCAGACCTCCCAGTGCGATGCCCATGGCAATGCCTCTCTCCTCATCATTTGTGTAGACACTGGCCAACATACCCAGACCTACAGATACACACACACACACACACACACACACACACACACACACACACACACACACACACACACTGTCAATTTCTGGGATAAATTATTTTCTGTGTCCTGAATGTTTGATGTTTCAGAGTGGGAGCGTCGACCTGCCACAGATGAAAAAGATGAGCCAATTCCCTGCAGAGAGCGAGCGAAGAACAGCAGAACGTACGTCCCTGAGAACGCAAACACTGACACACACACACACACACACACACACACACACACACACACACACACACACACACATATATATATATATATATATATATACGATTAGACATTTCTTTATAGAAAAAACACTGTCATTGTGTGTGTGTGTGTGTGTGTGTGTGTGTGTGTGTGTTTGTGTGTGTGTGTGTGTGTGTGTGTGTGTGTGTGTGTCTATGACTTACTGATGGTTGACACAAACATGATGATGAAACCGGCAAACATGGGGATGTGATAACCGATCCTGCAGAGACAGACAGACACTTATTTACTTTTTTTAAATATGCAAAAACATTTCTAGAAACATAGTGTAATGGTTTTATCTGACGGCTTTAGTTACTATATATATTCAGATTTTACATAAAGACATACAATAAGCTTATAAAAACAATGCATTCCTAAAGATTAAATCAGTGTTTTTTTTAACATTAATTCAATATTTTCAAAACTAGCTTTACCTCATCCAGCCACAACAGTACTTTGCTGCCCTAATATTCACAATCTAACAATGTTATGTATAATAATATATCAGTCACTCGCTACATTTTACTGCAGAATGCACTGACAAAATGAGAAAAGGGGATTGTTCAATTTACAAATATTTATATTAAATATATTTAGTGTATACTGCACAACTCATTTATATTTCTCTTTCAAACATATTTGAGTCTTGTTGAGATGAATGAAAGATGTTATGTTTTGTTCAAATGTCTCCTGGCAACAGGCTCAGCAACAGCCCGGCCGTTACACGCTGCGCCAATTTCTCTCTCATGTCAGAGGATGTTTCAAGTGTGTTTTATAAGGTTCTAGTAATCACATTTCCCCATTGATGAAAGGGAAAAACCCCAAACTTGTTTGAACTGCTCTGGGTGAATTTGGAGTTCAATGCCAAAGTTGTGCAACATTACAAATCAAGTTGAGAATAAGAACTCAAGTTGGAGTTACGGTTGAAAATCAGCTCTTGGACGTAATGAAATTACTTTGACATTACACAATACATTGGTATCATGGTGACTGACAAATAATATGTAAAATCAACATGATTCTTCTAAACAGTCTGATGTGAAAGAAATATTTTGGTTTGACATAAAGGTTTAATAAAGAGGATGGAAGATGGCCACTCAATATGTGCCTTGTTCCCCCTCCCTGTCTACTAACAGTTTGCCAAGCCCGGCAAGCCAGCTCTCATTTCTGGGATTTCCTCAGCCAAACCTTTTCCCCTGGATTCCTTTCCCCAGTCCTCCAAGACACCAGCCTCCATCTCACCTCGTCCGTCTTAAATAAAATATTTGTTTTGCACCTGCCTGTCCTGCATCTGCATTTGGATTCTACCTCAGATTTGTGACACTTAGTAGACTATTTGCATTTCTTAGTAGTCTTACTGTGTCTTTTTGGTTGTTTTGCATCTCTTAGTGGATGATTTTTGTTTTTGTGTCTCTTTGTGATTGCAGAACAAGAAAGCTAGTTAGCAGTCATTTTAATCAGAGGCTTATGAGCCCAGGGGCCCAACAGGTAAGGCGCCCCTGGGACTGTGCAGTCATAGAAAAAACAGTTCAGTAATCCACCCATGAAGATACCTGTTGGTGAGCGGGCCAACGAAGGGGTTGATGAGCAGCTGGACAAGAGCTTTAGAGGCAAACAACAGACCAACACGAACATTCTCCTGCTCCAGAAACGCACTGTCCTGAAGACATGAGGACTCCTGCAGGAGAGAGAGAGAACGTGTGAACTCACCTGTAAGCACTGATCTATCGGTGTCAGGTAAACATCACCTACTGTAGCATTAATAGTCTCGTTGGTCTGCCGGTCTGTGGGCTGGCTGCTCTGCTCCGTGGGCTCGGTGTCGGGGTTCGGTTTGGTCCGAATTTCCTGCAGACTGAAGGTAGAGTTGTTGAACAGGGACACCAGAGGAGACAACCGGGGGCTCTGCTCTGACTGTGCACCCAGGACCGGTGCACTGTGGCTGGGTTGAGGGAGCTGGGAGGTTCTGCTGGAGGTCTGGAGGTTTAACCTGGGGGAGGGGGAATGTGAGACCACCATGCCCACGCGTGGTGCACTGAGGCTGGGCAGAGGGACCAGGGAGGGCGGGACGGTCTGAAGCTCAGGACTGGGATGCTCCATGGCGTAGAGGAAGGTCGGGATGATTGGCACTGGAGGAGGAAGATTGTTTGGTTCAATCATTGTTTGCTTGATTAAAATAAAGTTCCTTCACAACATAATAATTTTTATTGTAAGAATTTGCATCAGTCATCCAGGGGTCACAAACAATGAAGAGAACAAAAGAACAAAAAACACGATTTCTGCTCTCCAGTGCTGCTGGACGTAAGATATATACATCAATACTAATAAATAAAGCCTTGTTTATACTCATGAGACACTATGGTGTGGGCTTCCAAGGCATGCAAGTTACGAGTACGTACAAATACAAATACTCAATGTGTTGTTCTTTGCAGTATTTTCTAAACGGCAGAAGCTTACAAAGAAAATATTCAGTGAAGAAGTAATAAAACGCTTCCTAACCCTAATGATTTTAAAGATCTCCTGTCGTAACAAAACTATCTTGTCATCTTTATAAAATCCTGAGACATAATAATAATAACATTTAATTAATAATTACAATTCTTAATTTTAAGTTATATGTTTTAATTCAAACATATTTTAAGGCCCTAATGAGCCGGTAGTGACATACAAAACCCATCAGAGGAGAAAAGAGCAGAGAAAAAGATTTTATGTGAGAAGAGACCGAAGGAGACAACTGTGAACTGAAACTGCAGACTGTAAAGTTCAAAGTCAGAAGGCCGTGTGTGTGTGTGTGTGTGTGTGTGTGTGTGTGTGTGTGTGTGTGTGTGTGTGTGTGTGTGTGTGTGTGTGTTTGTGTGACCTCTGCATCCTTTACATGCAGCTCTGAGTCTAACTGCTGACGACAGCTTTGACCTCCAGGTTTTTAGTGTGCGTCACAGATCTGTTTCGTCACATTAGAGGACGGTCTGTTACTGTACTGTGCCTGGAAACACCACATTGACCAAAGTATGTGGACAGCTGACCGTATGCGACCATGACTTCATTTACATGCAGCCATAAAACGCCCCTGTGACGTACGTTCTGCGACTGCACCCTTTATTTATTCATTTGACAGGAACAGTGCATAGCTAATAAGCTGTACCAGAGTTAGCGATAAGCTAATTTACATACGTTGCTATCATAATAAAACACATCCCAGCTAAAGAAGAATGTGCGGTAAGACTGTTTACACCTCACATATAGCACTTCAAACCATTTTACATTAAATCATGCCAAATGCCGACAAGACGTTTCACACAGTGTGAAAGTGAAGTTCTTGTTAGGGAGGTGAAGACGAAAAAATGATATGTTTGTTGGACACAGTGTGATGAGATATATTGTTTTCACAAGTCTTCCAAACTAAATGCTAAAATGTGTTTGGGTTTTTTAAGGCGGCAAATCAAATCAAATCAAATTTATTTGTATAGCCCAATATCACAAATTATACATTTGTCTCAGTGTGCTTTACAGACTGTACAGGTTACGACATCCTCTGTCCTTAGACCCTCGCATCGCACAAGGAAAAACTTCCTAAAAGAAACCCCATAATTAAAGGGGAAAAAATGGAAGAAACCTCAGGGAGAGCAACTGAGGAGGGATCCCTCTCCCAGGACGGACAGACGTGCAATAGATGTCGTGTGTAAAGGATAAACAACATAGTACAAATACAACATTTGACAGAAATTAGCCTGACCATTAATTGATTTGTAAGTCAGGAGAAGGATTTTGAATTCTATTCTGTATTTTACCAGGAGCCAGTGCAGTGCAGCTAATACAGGAGTAATATGATCCCGTTTCCTTGTTCTAGTCAATACACGTGCCGCTGCATTTTTCGGCAGTATCATGTCATTTGTCAGAGTAGAATTAATCTGTCTTCTATTATTCCTTTTTGTATTTATTGGTTAGACAGTGAAAGACTGGAACGGAGGGAGAGGAAGAGGATGACACGCAGCAAAGAGCTGCAGGTTATATTCAAACCCAGGCTGCTTCAGTAAGAACTCACTTAAACAGATTTCTCTGTGGGTTAAGTTAGTGTTGGTGAAAAATCATAGTTTTTTTACTTTGTTAAGAGCCTCGTAGAGAATATTTGTTGTCATGGTTTAAAGAAACCAACACTGACCGTTGGGAAAACAAAGCGTGGCCGCTGGTGTCAAAGTCACACATTTGGTAGCTGCAGAAGTCCACCTAGACCTCTTTCATGACAGGTTTTTTGTCTCTATATCAACGTCAAAGCATTTAAACAGACGACTGAGGTCCAACACTGATGTTGGTGTTCAAGTCTGGCTCACAGTCAGAGTTCCAGTTCATCCCAAGTGTTGGATGGGGTCGTGTTCAGGGCCACCAATTCTTTATGGAGCTGCTTTGTGTCATGTTGAAACAGGGAAGAGTCTTCTCCAGTAAATGATACTGGACATACTGCTACGTGTGAATACATGTTCAGACCTGTAGTTTAGTGATTTGGACTAAATTACTTGAATTTTACGGGTCATGTAAACAGCACTTTCCATTTTGATATTCCAAATTGGGCTTTATTCCGAATGTAACATTTTCCAATTAAGACATGAGGGATATGTTGATATTATTCAGATTTTAGGAGCCTTCTTTAGACATGTTTACATTCAGAATATGCGTATCAATTGGGGTTTTACCGCAGTTTACGACATATTTACTAACCAACAGTTTGCAAGGCTGGTGTAGAGATGCAACATGGGGGGGGATTCTTTCCAGCAATGTCATATTAGAGAAGCCAGAGACTCATTTACTCAGTATGTAATACTTCATAGATATTATTACACTCCTACAAGACTCAATGAAATTGGTCTAAGTAAAGACAGTTTAAGATGGAAATGTAAAACAGAACACGGTACACACATGCACGCATTGTGGGAATGTCATGGTTTCTCCCTTGTTGATAAATGTTGAATATATGAGTGACTAGTTAGAATGTCAACTTCACAGATAACCACAGTTATGTCTCCTTGTAGTGCCGCAGTTGAGGAAATTTGCATTTAGAGTATGAACTTAAAAAAACCTTGATTCTTCTGAGATCTTGGACAGAGCTTTAAACTCGAACAAATAAAAGCAAACAAATAATGGAAATAGTTGCATGCGAAAAGATGCTGGGAAGACTGAACAGGTAAAATGATATGGTTAAGAACAATAGGACGGCTTCAGTGGATACTCTGTATATCTGGAGGGAGCAACCTCACCGTGATGGTTTGGTGCAGGACATCTGTAATTGTAGCCATGTACTAATGCACACCACATTAATGTAACCAAATAACTGACTTTATCATATAAATGTCTGTTTGGTTATACTGCTGGTTTTTTTCTTGGTGATGGATATTGTTTTTATAAAATTCAGTAAAACTTAAAAATATATATTTTTAAGTTCAATAGCAATGCAATCTCAACATCTGGAGTGTTTGTACTCACCGACCACAGTGAGCAGCATGTTGTCGAGCAGCAGAGCGACACACACCACCACCAGGACGAGTCTGGGAGAACCTCGACTCTGACGAAGCCACGCCATGTCTGCACACACACAGACACACACACACACACACACACACACACACACACACAGACACACACACACACATACACACACACACATACACACACACACATACACACACACACACACACACACACACACACACACACACTGGTTGTTATTTATTTGCATTTCCATACGTTTTGTAGGTTGCTGTAAGCCCTTATGTCATGGGTTGGTTTTGTTGGACAGATGATGAGAAGACAGACCTTTGTGGACAGAAATGTAAACCCAAACAAAAGTCATTTTGTGTCCCTCTTAGCAACTCATGTTGCAGGTTAAACATCATTTTTAAGTTCTGCTGATGGTTAAAAACTTGAACTTCAGTGTTTAGAAGCTGTCAGCTACATCCGATCCACACTGACTCTCTATCTTATTAAATAGCTTACCACATTGAAGTGTAAGCTTACTGTAAGCAGATAAAATATTTACCATGTTAGTTTAGTGTGTTAGCATGCTAACAGTTATCAGTAAACACAAAGTACAGCTGAGGTTGATG
Source organism: Cottoperca gobio (assembly GCF_900634415.1). Taxonomy (NCBI): domain Eukaryota; kingdom Metazoa; phylum Chordata; class Actinopteri; order Perciformes; family Bovichtidae; genus Cottoperca; species Cottoperca gobio. The sequence goes on along the minus strand of NC_041363.1, from coordinate 26,761,163 downwards.
AATGTCATTAGTTCTTTAGGTGTTTGGTCATAAACAAAAGTATTGGACACATTCAAATGTTGACTAGATGATGGCACTAGATGAAAAGTCAGAGGATCAATAAAGTTATTACAATTCATCCTAAGGGAAACATGGATGGACGTAGTCTCCTTGATGTCACAGTATGTTTCTGAAAAGCCATTGTTGAAGCTCAATCTGGTTGGCTCTGGCAGTTGCCATCTTGCAAAAAAGGGCAAAGGGTGGATTGTCGGTGGAGCGGAAGTGAAGCTGAGGTCCCAGCAGAGCAGACTGGTAGCAGAGACGGGCTGCAGTCCAATTGTCTTTTTTGCTAACTGAGTGATATGACTTAAGCATTAAGTGGTTGCTATGATAAGAGCTGTCCCAATTCTTTAAATGCTAATGAAAGGTGCTTCAATTTGTCCTTTCTTATCTCCTTTAGCATAGGGTACACTGGACCATCCCTTACCAAAGGAAAGAAGATAATGCCGTCACACAATTCCTTGCATGGAATTTCGCTCCGTTAGCCAGCTGCTAGCAGCTACCGTTACAAGCAGTTGGTGCTGATTCAACACGCATTTGTTATTCACGATGTAGCATTATCAGGGGAAAATAGGGTGCGTTCGCTAGACGCCCTGGAAAGATCTCAGTTTATTCTGTGGACATGTACCATGTGCTACAGAGTGGAGCAGTGGAGAGAGCGGAGAGTTGACGGGGCTGCACTCGTTGTTGTGCTGTGCATGAAAGTCGCAAGTAAAAACACCTGTGTGACAGCTGCCGTGAAACAAGGGATCAGATCGGGCTCAATAGCTCAATAAAGCCAAGACCGATCTTTGGGATTGTATCGGGACGTCCCTACTAAAAAATGGATAAAGGTCACATTTATTTTCACTTGCCTGATCGGACAACTGCATAATGGATTCCACTTTCCCATACAAAGAGTTTACTTCCAAGTGTTAATGTCTAACTCTGACGTGTCTCTGAAACAAATTGGTGCATCTCCCCGATCGCGTCTTACATAATACACACGGAAAGCAAGCGCTAAATTCGCCTCTGATTGTGGGCTTTTGTCTATCTCCAAACTCTGGAGTGGAAAATCAGAGCTTAAATGTCGTAGTGTAAACTTCCAAGAGAAAAACTGTCAGCGTAGGATGAACATACGGATATATAATCGTGGTTAGCCTAGCTTAGCATAAAGATTGAAAGTGGGGAATAGCTAGCCTGGCTCTGTACAAACTCAAGAAATACACCTGTAAACAGACTCCAGATCAGACACCACAGTGGACAGTTTGAGGCTGCCGGCTCAGACTAATATCTGGAGTCTGTAATAATAACAGAGTGTCCTGTTGTTTTATGAAAGATCAGATGTGATATGAAGTCTTCACTATGTTTCTTTATTACAGCACAGACATTTTATGAAGCCAAATAACACATGATACAGATGTAGATATTGATTCTACTGCTGTTTGTTTGTTTCTCTGTGTTTAATGTATTTCCTTCCTCATAAAACATATGCAAAGCAAATTTCTTAATTATTTAAGGTCCACAATGTTTACATCCATGTTAACCAGCTGGCAGTCTTCTTCTTCATTGCTGTTGTTGGCACGTTACTACGTTTCCTTGCATGGTACCACCAACAGTCAGTAGAATACAGTCGTCACCTGTATCCTCGTGTGCACGGTACAAACAAAACAGTGGCCCAACTATAAAAAATATTTCTCCATAACTGGTCGCTTTTCACTGACTAGCAGTCATCTTGCATACATGTCCAAAGAATGCCTATAAAACCCAAATAATATTGGCATATCCTACATGTCTTAATCAGAAAATGTTACATTCAGAATAAGGCCTCATTCGGAATATCCAAACAAAATAAATTCTGCATTTAAAAATAATACTAATGCAATACTAATAAATAGATAGATTAAATTTGATCGACAAGTCCTGTGTCCAGCAGTTTTATCAGATCTACATGGAGTGGACATTTGAATGCAGGGCTATGGACATAGACACGGAGGACTTTCCTTTTGCTATCTATGCTTGTGTTATTCTGCACAATTGTTGTGGAGTTTACAAAGAAGCAGTAAACAAACAAAGCATAAATGCTGGTCTCAGTAACATTACGACATCGACTTCCAGCCGCCCAGCAGAGCTACGAGTGTGAGAGCAGATGACAACTAAACCGAAGGGAAACGAGTGAGACAAGTGTTGACCAAATGTCTTGACCCATAATGTTGTAAAACTTTAATTTGTAAATATTCATGTTTTAAAGTAAATGGGAAATGGTCTGCATTTATAAAGCGCTTTTCCAATCACTCATAGTGCTTTACACCACATGTCATTCACACACATTCATACAGAGCCAGAGGCTCTGCACAAGGTGCACATCAGCTCGTCAGTAGATAACCATTCACACACCGTTGGCCATCGGGAGCAATTTGGGGTTCAGTATCTTGCCCGAGGATACATTGACACACTGACACGTTGACTGCAGGCGCCGGGGATCGAACCACTGACCCTCCGACCACTGGACTCTACCTCCTGAGCCGCAGTGCCCCAAAGCACAAAGTACCACAACCGAGGCTATAGTAACCAAATAGCAGCCTTGTAACTGCGGTGTTTTGTTCCCACTAAACTCTATTTGAGTGTGTGTGCATGTGCGTGTTTGTGAAATATAGAGGAAGATCTTAAGTACCAAAAAAGACTTTGTAAAATGGATAGTTCCAGTTCTTGATTATGATTGGCTGAGCCGCTTTCAAACCAGTTGTAAAATACTCTACGCACAGATGTGCCCGACAATAGTATCACTGCACCAATGTGTCACCTTATTGTGATAAGTGGTTGGAAGAGACAGACAGGCTAGAGCAGGGGTGTCAAACATGCGGCCCGGGGGAGGACTTTGCAAAGTGTAAAAATGTGTTGTTTTGATCATAAAGTAAAATACTGTTCCAGATACCTGTGACAAAATGTTTTGTGCCTTTGTAGACACACTGTGATCTATAAATTGTAATGCACATGTGTAAATGATAAACTGAGGCATAATATTGTTGAAATAGTTCCTTCTTTTCTTAAGAAATTTCAGGATGTTCATAATGTTTAGTAAAAAAGATAATTCATTAAATTTGAACATTTTCAGAATGTACTTTTGGAACATTTTGGAGTTGTTGTTATTTATTGTTATTATTATGCTATGATTTTACTGGTCCGGCCCACTTGAGATCAAATTTAGCTGTATGTGGCCCCTGAACTAAAATGAGTTTGACACCCCTGGGCTAGAGGAAGAAGAGCAAATTATGTATTTAATGATAAAGTAACCCAGGAACAATATCTCTTACTACAAACTCACGCACAGTAAGTAAAAGTCACAACCAGACATAAAACCAAAAGAAGAAGAAGAAGAGGAAGGCAAAAAAGAGGCACTGAGACAGACGCTGAAATGAATTAGGGAATAAACAAAGAGAGCTTGCGGGGATTTAAATTTGAGCAGCAGGGATTTTATTGTGTCCTGTTGCTTCATTTGAGAAATCCTGTTGTTGCTGCTGTACAGAACTTTTATCTCAATCCAAACCAACAATCTATGGCAAGTTAACGATGTAACTTTAGCTAGCTTGCATGTTTTTATTTGAAGCCTAGTATGTCCACGTTTCGCTAGTTATAGTGAGAATAATCCAGATAATCCAGAGACAAACAGAACATTACTTCAACAATTACACAATTAATGAGGATATCCAGATAAATGTTAATAATCACCCTGATCTTTAATCAAGCATCTGTGTGTTGTTCGGCAACTCTGTCACTGAATAACTACATGGGTTGGCGAAATAATTAATATTTGTTATCTTATAACATTTTTGGTTCCTGTGTTTATTTTATGAAACCTTACCAGGTATATGTAGTGACCCTTTTATAAAAACAATTAGCCACTAGAGGCCGTGATTTACATTGATTTTACAACAGCTCAGAGGCATTCTCAGGCAGGACGCAGATCACTGTAAATGTAGTCCTTCCGTGGCTAATTGCTTAATTTTATTATAGGAAGTACACAATACTCTGTTGTATGCTCTGTAACAAAGCAATCAACAGCTGAGGAGACAATCTGCTTTCCAATTTACACCAGGAAGTGCATGCCCAGTGTCCGTGAATGATCATGCGATATGCATTTTCAGGCGTGTTAGTGTGGACGGAGATCATTTCTAAAATAGCGTATGGAGTATTGGTGTGGATGTGGTCGTAGACATTTTTAACCATTTTCTATCTTTTCAATATTTTTATATATTACAATTTGTGTCAATTCTTCAGACATGATACAGTAAGATTTTGATTTAGTGCAAATAACAAATTGTGAATAAAAACTTTTAAACATATCATTTTTGGTTTTTCCTCGTTAGCGTGAACATGAGCTGACCAACTGTTTACTGCTCGTCTGTTCTGACTGCTGATTGGTTTATAGGCTCTTTCCTCCCTCACTAACACAGTTATCTCACACACACACACACACACACACACACACACACACACACACACACACACACACACACACACACCTCCTTTTATTCTCTTATCTCTGTCCATCTCGTTCGTCTCTCTCTGTGCTGTTTGATGGAAAATTGATGTCAAATATAATTTTGTTTCTGAATCTATAGCCTGACACAGCAGAAAAACAATCCCGCGGAACATCATGAATTCTGCAGAACACATTCAGTTTTATAATCGATACAATTTATATCATGAGTTATTGTTATTATGAGTCATTTTAGAGAAAATGTTTCCTTCTCTTTTTTCTTTGTCACTTAAAAAAATAAATGTTCACAGGCTGCTGCTGATTGAGCAACAAGTGACAATATCTACTCAATACACGAGCTGAAGCGATTTATAATCATTACACTGACATCTGTCAAACGGCTGCAGACACACATTTCATCCTGACTGACAGTTAAAACAGCAATACAATATATAAAATAGAATAAAAATGATCACAAATAATCAATAATTGTATATAATAATCAATGAATAGATATCTTAACATCTACTGTACAAAAATAAAGCTCAACTAAAAGTCAAAAGATAATAAAAGAATAAGAAATATGAAGAAATAAAATAAAATAAATCTTGAATTTTGACAATATAAGCTTATCTGATAAACTCTCAGGAAATTAATAAATCAATCTAATTTAAATCTAACACATGTAACTTAATATTTAGATCTATCACATGTAATTAAATAGATAGGAAAATACAAGCTGAAAGAAAACATTTTAAAAAGTAAAAACAGAAATAAAACACATCATATATAATAATTAATGACTGAAATGTACTTCAAAACCTAATGGATCAACTTTTAAAGCAGAATTTAAATTAAAAATAAAACTCACTTTAGTTATTTGAGTCACAGACAGCTGGTAACAGACAGGCAGGTGGCTCCTACCTGGATTAGTGATGCTCTTGTTCTGGTTTCTTCAGCTGCTAACGGAACAACAATATGTATGAGAGGAGAGAGGAAAGTAGACAAGGAGATGAGAAGAGGACTGAAGGAAGAAGGGAGGAGTTTGATGCTCTTTTATTCTGATAAAAACAGACGTTATGGAGACACTCACACACACTCTCTGACCTGTGTGTGCGTGTGCGTGTGCGTGTGCGTGTGCGTGTGCGTGTGCGTGTCAGTAATTGTGAGCATCTGCTGTCCTTTTATTGAAGCCTGGAACAACCTGCAGGCAGGAGACCTTATCACACACACACATCTACACACACACTGCAGGTCTGTTTACACTGCTGGTCTCTCTGTATGATGTGTTTCATGTATGTTTGTCCTCTCACACATACTGTCACTTCACATACAGTATGAGCACAAATAATCTACAAAACAAATATAATATTCATAAATTAAAGGTCATTTTTGATATTTGTGTATGTTTTTGTGAATCAGAAAACAGCCGGCTGTCGTCACGTCACCGCTGATTCATCCATCACTTGTTGCAGTCTTTCTTCCTTCAGGCAGCCGCAGGTTTCAGGGCTGCAGGGGATGTTTGTTGGGGGTCGACCTGCACTACGGAGCCTGGCAGTGGCCATAGCCAGAACATTTCTTTATAATGATTTCATGGCTCACCTGATCTGTTTCCTTTGCTCTTTGTTGTCATGCAAATACTGGAAACACTCTTAGCAATAAAATACAACACATCTTCTTTGTAGCGTCCATGTTGTTTCCACATTATGACTTAAAGCTCATGAACACACCAAAGTCGGAAGAAGACTTCTCAACTCTGGAAATGGGACCATCTGAGGAGCACCTGATTGCAGCAATCACCTGCCGTGCCGTCTGTCTGGACTCGAGTTCAACTCAATTGGTCCTCGCTCGTTCATTCAGTGTCGTTGGGTCTGTGTACGCACCTTCTTATGTTTTACTCTGCAATTCGTACCTATCCCACAAAGGGTGTGTTCATTTCACGTTTTCATGAACCAGGAAGTATAAAGGTCTGCAAAGCAGGGAGTCAGGGGTGGTGGATAAGTCCAAAACACATAACTTTCACCCAGGAGGCCGCTGCTCGTGCCCCATGATTAACTTCCGTACTTAGGTAATGCCACTTCCATAGTAATTTTGAACCCAAACTACAATCTTTTCCTAAACCTAACCAAGTTGTTTCCTGTTAAGTCAGAAGTTTATTTTAAAAAGACTGAATGCATGTCACTAGCGGATAATGACGTGTAGCTGGACATTCGTAGGAAAACACACGAAAAATGAGGATGAACTTTTTTGTACAAAATCATACAAAATGTTTCATAAGGGTACGATGCTATAAGACGAGAGCAGAGTATGTTACGGGCCAGATGATCATGCGAGGATGTATATTTTGGTCCCCATACCTTGCGGATTCAAGGTAGGCCATCCCATTTAAGCTTTTACTAGTAGCTTGTTTATTTTTAATGGGTAATAACGTACTGTACGTATCTCATAATAGGACCAAGGTGGTGACGGCATAGTGGTCCAGTGGTACGGCTTCCAAACAGAACACTAGATGGTTGTGAGTTCAATACCAGGGCTGCCACCATTGTGCCACTGAGTAAGGTACTTACTGCTCCAGGAAGACTGTCCCTGTAGTTAGTTCACTGTAAGTCACTCTGATACGAGTGTCTACTAAATGACCTGTAATGTAATGTAATGTAATAAAATCAGTTGAAACAGATACTGTTGTAAAATAACTAACTAGTAGCCTGAGTAAAGCTTTAAAATGTGTAATAGGGGTTATGTTGAGTTAGTAAAAAGTACAATATTTGCCTCTAATATGTGTTGGAGTAGAAGTATAAATTTGCAGAAAATGGAAATACTACTAAATAAAGTACAAGTACCTTTACCGTTTACAGTTACCAGTTTTCTAAATACTAAGTGCTTTTCACTACATGTCAACATAACACATTCATACAAGGATGGCAGAGGTTGCCATGCAAGGTGCCAGCCCGCTCATACACTCACACACAGTATCTTGACCAAACACTTCGACATGCAGACTAGAGGAGCCGCGGATTGAACTGCTGATCTTTCAATTATTGGACTCCTGAACCATGGTAGCCGCCTAGCTCTATGTATGCCTTTTTATATAATTTTTTAAGGCCCTATGAGGAGTTCTGTTGGCTCTGCTTTTTTGTCCTTTAGTTCTTAATTTGTTTGGTTACCTTTGTATTTGGTTACTGTGTTGATTTGTAGTTCTTTTCAAGACTAACTAAGTTAGCCTCCTTACCAGGTTATTGAAGTGGCAGACTAAACCCCAGCCTAGGCTAGTTAAAGAAGAGCTAGTATTTTATATATGGGTAGACCAACTGTTGGCCAGTAACAGGACTGTATTTGGACTGTCATATTCTTACAGGTGGTTGGCAGGAGGTTTCTCTTTTTCTTGGGTTTATTTGTATTGTATACTATTTTGCTGAGTCTTCCTCACCCCTGTGTGCTTCTGTCTTGCAGTGTGAGTGTCAGCTGGTATTGATGTTGGAGCCTCCCCCTTTACTCCCCTCCTCCTTCCCTGGTTTCCCTGGCACCCTCTCCCCCTCTCCCTCTCTCCTGTAAGCCTAATGTTGTTGAAGTAGGAATATTTTATTCAAGAACTTGTGTATTCGTGGGGTAGTTTTCTCTTGGTATCGTGGTTGGGTCCTTGTATTCAGGGGTCTTTTAGTGCCCCGGTTCTAACAACAACAAACACTTAAATATAAATGAAAATCCTCCTGACAAAATGTGAAGAATCCACATGTTAAAACTTTTTTTATATATAGTATATAATAGTTACCGGTACTTAGAAACATTATCCTGACAAAACCTTTGTTTCCTCTTAGTTCTTAGTTCACAAACACAAGACAATTGAGATCAGACTTAGAAAAAGGATCAACAGATTTGTTTTTCTCACTGGCCTCTCAGGGCTTCCATACTGTTTGTACTTGTATATGAAACTTTTAATTTTCCTGCCCATCAGGATTCCTTGGCAGAAAAGTAGAACATATATGTTATCTTAAAGGGCCTACGAAATGATAAACATGAATATCTACTGATGATAGTAAATGCTATTTGTGGTGTAAAATGATGTGTTATTTATGACACAATGATCGCAGTATTTAATAAATCATGATTTAGTATGTCGACCACCGATGTTTACATTGCCGCTACCGGAAACAGAGTAGCTCGAGACACAGTATTCAAGATGGAGACACAGACGGGAGTGAACATGCGGATGATGGTGACGGTGATCCTGGATTTGGTGACGGTGATCCTGGATTTGGTGACGGTGATCCTGTGCGGCAACAGAACACACAGAGGTATATACATTTGACCAGTGGTGGGCCGTCAGAGCCAGCAAGGCCTTCTCTGCTGGTCTAAACATCATCAGAATATACATTTAATTTTGATATATTTTTTCCACAAATATGTATTAAATTATTCCCCATAGTCTATTCTCTTCATGTCATAGCTTTCCTCTTGGTTGCGCTGCTTCCAGCCTCAGACCGAGATTTGGAGGGCTGGCCTTTATGTTAGAGCTTTTATCCAATCATATTTCAGCCATGATGTGTTGCCAGGGTCCAAGAAATCTGCCCTTAGGCCTTCAGAATCAACAGTGGGGGCGCCTGTCGCTTAAAGTGAACGGAGACAAAACTGTGGCGTTAACCAATCAGATTTCGAGTTGGCGACACCGGGGCCAGCTAGCAGGCGTACGATAACGTCAGCACGTGCACATCTTTTGATTGGATACGCACTATTGAGAGGCAGAGCTATGCAGAGCTAGCAAACTTTGAACGAGCTAATTTATGTAGATTTGTACAAGCAGTTTTTTCAACCCACAATGGCTGAAGGAGGAGAAGAGATCGATTTGGTCGCAGATATAATTACAACTCCATTCCAAATATGTTCTATAATCTAGCATTATATATAATATGTATGTATGTATGTATGTATGTATGTATGTATGTATGTATGTATGTATGTATGTATGTATGTATGTATGTATGTATGTATGTATGTATGTATGTATGTGTGTATATATATATATATTATGATGCTGACCTTTGGAACAACCAACTTGGATTGGAACTTGCAGTCCAGCTGACCCGACACGTGGTCGCGCCTGAATGGACTTGTGGTGTGTCCGTGGAGGGGGATCTGTCTGCACAGCTATTTCTTTCTGACATGTCTGAAATGTACAAAACACAACTTTACTAATAAATCTTTCAAACCAGCTTGAAATTGTATTCCATGTTTAAACATGTCTGCGTAAAGAAAATATCTAATAACATTCATAATAAAAGATGTGGTTGAATTGATTGAGAGAGCAATGATATGAAATTAAACAAATATATGAATTATGTACATGCATGTGGTGATTGTATTTTTAACACGTCATGTGCAGGTCTACTGGTACTACAACTGTAATGTACAGATGACGTACAGTCTGTATACTTACTGGTGTACACACAGCTTCCTCCCCAGTGTGGATGTCCAATAGATGGTCGCTGATCATACAGGTATCCTCAGTTCTGTCAGTGGCTTCATTCATCAATGTTTCAATACCTATGTGATAATAGTGTGATAGTTAAAAGTTAAATAGACTCACGCTTTTACTCAAACTACAGAATAAAATGGGGAAGCCTGTTATAAACATTGAATCTATACTTAATTAAGCTAATGAAGTGTAATTAGCTAAAGTTATTAATACTACAAACAATAACACACAGATATCGGCTAGGGCCTGGTGTAAACTCGTTACATACAGTAGGCCTAGACCGATTATGGCTTTATGCTTGAAACAATAAATACAGTAAACAAGTAGCACGGCTTACCTTCGCTCTCTCCCTTTTGGCGAATGCATTTCGTCGTCTCTTTGGTGGAGGACTCTGCACCGGCGGACGTGTTTGAGTCGGCGTGCTGACTTGTGCTGGCTGGGGTCTTGGCAGTATTGTAGGCACAGCATCTGCGTTCAGTTTTAAATTCTTTTTGAATCTCATTTCCTCGGCGAGCATAGTTTGTTCGAAACACGATCTCTCAAAGTGCTGCCCACAAATCGTCGGTTTCATCGACGCACTTGTCTTGTCCATAAACGCGACATTTTATCATCTTTTGGCCACAGAAAGCTAGATTTGGAGACGGCCCCACATCCCCATACAACACATCGCTTCATAATTATCCTTGACGATCGATTGTTGTCCGTTCTTTCTCGTAATAATGGACAGCAGTCTTTGCGACTGTAACGCAGACGAACACTGGCGGCAGCTGTATTCTACTTGTGACGTCATCGCCCGGACATTGCCAAAGTGGATGCTCTCGGCGCAGTGATCGATTGTTGTTAGCGGAAGTCATTTTTATGCTGTTATGATCGTGATTTATTACGAATACATCAATATTAAAAATATATATATGGCACAATGACGAATGTCATATATGACAAAATATCATTTTGTAGGCCCTTTAATGGGACCCTGCTGTTTAAATAAAGTATAAATAAAAACACATAATTGAAACTTCTCTTTATTGGAAGAACAATTGTGTTGGATTTGTGTGTTCAGAGACTCTGAGACACTGAGGGGACTCTTCACCTGTTTGGTGTCCTCATCTGAAAATGTTAATCAGCTTTAATCACCTGTAAACACTCACACATCCGCCCGCCTGACGGAGACTGCTTCAGCTCTAATGAGTCTTTATCCCAACATTTAAACCACATAAAGTAATACCCCACACACACACACACACACACACCACACACACACACTCCTCAGACAGCTATACCTGTCTGGTGTCTCCAGGTGTTTTCATCTCTCTGTGGTCTCTGCGGTGTCACATATCAAACGTCCCGCCCTCACCTGAGGCTTCCAGGAAGGAAGCGCTGTCTCTACTGACTGATGCGGTCAAACTTCAAACGCACCTTCAAAACTTCTGAGAGACAGGACGGATCACAGGGGGGGGCAGGGGTATAAAAAACAAATGTACCTGAAGGAGGAAACAGACGGAGCAGAGAGGATCAGGCAAAATACTGGCATTTATTAACACAACAAAGTAGAGCTGATTTTAGTCTGAAAGAAATCAATAACTGAAATAATGTTAAAACTAAAAAGCAGAGAAGAGATATTTGAATTCAGTAGTTATTGACAGAATCACAGAGAACTGATCTCTCAAACTATTTGACAGCAGCAGGGATATTTTATTTTTATTGTGAGGAGGTTAGAAAAGACTCTGGAAGGATTTGAACAAATTCTTCTAAAAAAAACAGCTCAATTATTAGACCAGAAGACAGCAGAGTTGCTTGCAAAAATAAAATAACAAAAACAACCTGAGAAAAGTCAAATTTTAAAGCTGTAAACGAAAGAGTAGAAGTAGAGATTTGTACATTTGGGTACATTTTATCAAATCTGCCGTTTAAAAGAAGCTTGTTCAAAAGGTTTCTGCTGGTTCTGAGCCTTCAGAGTGAGAGAAGGAAAATAAAAGGAGGATCCAGTGATCGATAGTTGATCGAGGATTGATTGATTAATCGTTCAGAAGATGTGGATGTGGCGTAGCGTGCTGTGTGTGTCTCTGGTATATGGTCTGGCTCTGGACTCCAACACCATCAGATCCTCCAAAGAGACGATGCAACAGAGCTCCGAGCTGCCGGTAAGAAAAAAATACTTTACTGTAGTATTTATACTTCTACTGCAGCATGTGTCAGAGGCAGATCATGCACTTCATCCATCTGAGAACGGGGGTCCGGTCGAATCGTCTTTTTTGCTTAGGAAGGTTCCTAACTGAGTGAAATGACCCGGAAGGACCTAAATGTCAGCCATGATCGAATTCTCTAATTGTTAAGGACAGAAGCTTCAATGCTTCCTTTGTTATCTCCTGCAGCATAAGATACATTGGACCATCCTTTACAAAAGGAAACGAGATAATGTCGTCCCACAATTCCTTGCAGCCAAAACATTTAAAGCGAATCACATAAACAACCGATCATGGCCGACAAACTCAGATCATATAAGTTACCAGTACCATAACTTGGTAAAATGCTTATATGTTTTGAACGTTCAACAATATGTGAATCCCATCGGCGATGTTACGCTAGTTACTGTTGTAAAATGATCAAATGAAGTTACATTTCAATTTTTTTACAAGCTATTTTTTTTATTAAGCTAAAAATATTATATTCCAAAATACGGCGACTTTTCTTGTTTCAGATCAGTTCTGAGGTTTCGCTTCCATTTTGAAAACTTTCTATTTTTCATTTTGACTCAACTAAGTTTATCTGACAGCGTGGGTTTTATTATTGTTTAAAAAAAACTATATAATTATATTAATATAATTTAATATAATAATATAAGTTCAAAATCATCTGAGAATTTTTTGTTTAATGTTTTACATATGAATAAATGAATCAAGACAGTATTCTGTTTATGTCATGATTATACCTGTTAGTTTCAACCATAATTTAAATACAGAATCATCTCAGTTCAGTGAAACTTTAAAGTAAGTGAAGTGAAAACACATGTCTCTAATTCTCTGGAAGGTTTTTCATCTTGTTGGTTGTCATAATATACATTATAGCTTAATATTCCTGTGCAGGTATGAAGCGGTAACAAAAAGTCCAGATTATTTCCTCAGAAGTTTTTTACAAATAAATTGGTACTAATTATATAATAATTACTGAGACAGGTATTAGTTGTGTTTACTTTTTGAGCAACTTTTGATTTCCAGAAGAATTTAATTGAAAGAACTTCTGCATTTAAACTATTATCTGTGAGGTCAATGAAAGAGTGATTACTCTTTTGTTTATTGTTTCATGTGAAGGATTTCTAAAAGTCTGAAGAGGTTAAAGTAACCAGTGTTTAACACAGAAAAGGCAAAAACTCTAATTTATTGTGGGACCTAGTCGGGGTCTCAAACCCCAGGTTTGGTTCATTGTAAGAAACCTTATTCTCACATTATTACTTGCTCAGCTGACATACTGTGTGCTCCCTAAAAGACTCTTCAGTTAGCAAGTTAAATCCATTAATTAGCAACAATCACATTGTTTTAAATTAATTTGCAGTTTCATATCAGTAACTTTCTATGGAAATTTTGGACCAATTGTTCTCCTGTTGAGTGAATTTATATCTGTAGTTTATGTTGTTAATATCTTATTGAATTATTATAATATTAGAACTAGATTCCTGCATGTGATTATACAGTGAACTGTGTGAGCTCAATGAGTAAAGACAGGCCTGGATTTGAGATGTATTTACTTCTTCCTTACCAACAGCAGTTTAAAACAAGCAGCATGTACTTAATGTACCTTTCACATTATTATATCACTGAAATATCTTATGAGGACACGTACTGTGTGTGTGCTACTCAGCAGTGTGTTTACAGCAGCTCTGCCACCCGTGGTATTTTTACATTTTGAATCAGGAACTTATTGTACTTAATGTTATAGTACGAGTGTATTAGCATAGTGTCATCAGAAGTAGCAGCACGGGTGGATTATGAGACAATGGCCCCTAGGCACAGACAGCAGGCCCCAGCACTCTGCTGCATAGGAGCAACACACAGACTTCATAGTTGTTAGACCTCTCTTTGTGGGGATTGTATGTCTGGTGGTCGTGTTTTGTGTCTCTTATGCATCTCTCTGTGGTTTTGTCTCTCATTGTGATCGTTTGTGTCTCTTTGTAGTTAGTTTGCATCTCTTTGGAATTGTTTTGTGTCATTTTGCAATTGTTTTGATTTTCTTGTAGTTTATTTTTTGTCTGTGGTTTCACCTTTGTAGTCGTTTCATGTCTCTATGTGGTCATTATGTGTCTCTGTTTAGTCGTCTTGCTTCTCTTTGTAGTCATTTTCAGTCTCTTAGTAGTCGTTTGGCTTCTCTTTGAGGTAATTCTGTGTCTCTTTGTAGTCGTTTTTAGTTTTTATGAGACTCTTTGTAGTCATCTTGTGTCTCTTTGGAGTTATTTTTTATCTCTGTGTATATTTTTCCCCTTTTCATAGTCGTTGTGAGTCTTTTAGTGAAGGCCCAGGGGCCCCTGACACTTTTGGCCCCTGGACCTGTTCCCAGTAGGCGTGTTCAGTAATCCATCCATAAGCAGCTATAGTAGTAGAATAATATTATTAGTAGCAATAGTAGTTGTGGTTATAGTAATAACCTTGATAGTAGAATTAGTAACAATAGCAACAATCGCAGTAGTTTTGATTAAGTACTAGTGATAATATAATCAGTAGTAATATCAGTAGTGGTAGTATAACTTAACTAGTAGTAGTATCAATTCCATATTATTTAATTATTAATTATAGTATCAAATATACCAGCCAGGTTTATGGATAGTGACAGCAGCATATTCAGTTAGATGTAATGTTCATTTCTGACATAAATGTAGTACTTATATCAACTGTGACATCACTCTGACCTTGTCTATCAGGATCGTTCCCATGGTGACCCGTCGGAACGTCCTGTACGCCGCCGGACGGAGACGACGTTCAACTCCAACAGAGGACAAACACCTCCATGTTCTACACCTGACTGCTACGTACCTCCGGTCAGTGACAGACATGTTTGTTAATGTCACTCATGTAATAATTAAAGTACAGTACATTTACTCAAGTACTGTAGAAGTACACATTGGAGGTACTTGTACTTTAAATTTATATTTTATGCCCCTTAATTCTTGTTATCCCCTACATTTTAGAGGTAAATGTTGTACTTTTACTTCACTACATTCATCTGACAGCTTTAGTTACTTTACAGATTCAGATTATTAACACAATGTATCGATCAACTTATAAATGATGTATTATTATATATTAAACTTCCAAGCCGTATATAAAGTCATTACAATGAGCTCCACCTTTACCGGCTGCAACATTAAGGTGATGAACAATCATTTTAATCCAACAATATAATATATTTTTTTCTGAAATGGGCCATTCTGCATAATGAAAACTTTTCCTTTTGGTACTTCAAGTGTATTTTGATGCTAAAACTTTTGTACGTTTTCATGCAGGACTTCTATCATTATCAAATTAGTATTTTGTCAAACTACTAATAGTATCAGCAGCAGGCTACTTTTATAAACTGTTGGAAAGTTTAATTAGAAACTAGAATGAACTTTCTCTGTCAGTGTTTTTAATGGTCTATCTTTGATCTCTCCATGTATCAGAGGGGAGGCTGCAACAACAGAGCTCAGAGGAGACCAATGCCACAGGACAGACCGGTGGACAGACCGGTGGACAGACCGGTGGACAAACAGGTGGACAGACAGGTGGACAGACAGGTGGACAGAGAGACAGACGGGCTCAACACCGATGGCTTCAACAGGACTAAATGTGAGTGATTGGAAGTCAACTACGAGTCCCAGAGTGCATTGCAATGCAGCAGTAATATCAATCCAAAAACATCCTATACAATGAATGACGTGCGGTGAGGTTCGTGGCTGGGGAGGCACTGACTCTTTCAGTCAGATTTACAAATATATGAACCCAACTCTGTAGCACTTTGAGTTTTGTTTATTCAAATGAAAAGTGCGCTTTATAAATACAATGTATTATTATTATTATTATTATTATTATTATTATAACTGAGTAGCTTATTCACCATTTTCTTGGCAGCATGAACATTGGCTACTGGTTATTTTTCATATCAGCATTCTTTATACACACACACGCGCGCGCGCACACACACGCGCACACGCACACACATCTGGCCAAAAACGAACGTTACATTTATAGCGGCTAAGAGAGGTACATGTATTTGCTCTGCACCCTCCATAGCGTTTTTAGTCTGAGGCTTTGATTAATTTTAATACAGACTGCACTATTAACTGAAGAATATTTTATTTAAGGTCAACATTTAGTTTTTAATTTAAATATTGGTTTTCTCTTGGTCCGATCACATTTACTTGTAAAATCTTCCATTTTTGGCGGTCAGTCGGAGAAAGAAACTAAACGGCGCTACAGTGCACGTGACTCTGACGTTAGCTAGCAGTAGCTTGTTGTTACCATCTCTAGTAGAAGAACAGCAGCTACAGGAACCTGTAGACTCACGTCCTCTTCAGTTGCCTCACCTGGTGTTTTTTCACTGTGGTTTTATGTCACATCAGCAAGACTAAATATGTTACACATATACATTACATACATTAACTGGACTATGGAAAGTCAGGATGCATAATAAAAGTGTCTGTAAACATTATATTGGCGACATACAGAGAGATAGCAACAGGCACGCGCCAAAAATGCAGTTATAGCAGACCAGTGAACAAATATACATTTATATTTATTTTATTGTTATTTATTTTTTTACTTTTCATGATGCCTCCCCTGACCGCACGTCCCTGTATACAATAGTATATAGTACACAAACTGTTCCTTGTTGTGGAATATTTCCAGAGTAGAATTAGTATTTCTATTTAAGTAAGGTTTTCAATGCGGGGCTTTAACTTGTAGTGGCGTATGTTTATAGTGTGGCATCAGTACTGTCACTGCAGTAAAGGCTCTGTATTAGCACGTGTGATAAACTGTGCATCTCTTACAGCTCCAGAGATGTCCAGCTGTGTGCGGTCCGGTGACTGTGCGGCCGGTCTGTGCTGTGTGCGGTATCTGACCGGTAAACGGTGTCAGAGGATCCCGGTGGAGGGGGAGGCCTGTATGCTGCGGGGGTCCACCAAACTGAGGAGGAAGCTGGGGCGCTGCGACTGCGATGCGGGGCTGTCCTGCACCGCCGCCAGCCGGGCGGAGTTAGGGAAAGCCAAAGGCCAGGGTGTTTGTCAGCCCCGCCAGAGACAGGGCCAGAGGAAAACAAGGCATTCTGGGAAGAAGAGGAGGACGGCAGAGAGGAGCTGCTGACACTCTTTATAAACTCTGCAGCTTTCAGTTCGTAGGAAAATATCATCGGTGAGCGATGAACTTGTTTCTCCACGAGTCACAGAAGAACACGTCATCAGAAGGTCCCATACTGAGGTCCGTCAGTACAAAGTTACTAATATTTTCTCCATTATTGTCATTTTACTCAATAAAAGTTACTATAGTTTAATATAATAAAGGAGTATGACGGTTATTCTGTTTGAGTCATATTAAAGATAGCTTTCAAAATGGAAGAAGCTGAAATGTGCAAGCAGAGAGGCTAACAAAAACTAATATTGTTATTGGTCATTTGGCTGAGTACTTCATTTGGTACCACTTCCAATTTCAGCAATGTTTTTGATCAATGATTGATATGTGAACATTAAATGTAATTATACTAAACCCAATATTAATTGTACATAACATTTGGTAAATAAAACTTTAAATAATATAAACACATCAAACACTATTACCTGTGCCACTGCAGACCTTATAATAAAACCTCCATCACTGTCACATCGACATACATCTAATAAAAGCCTCAGACTCCTGTAAACCCAGATGATTTGATATGGCTGATTGGAGCTCTTCTCAGCTGTGTGAACAAACTAATTGGCAGCTCCTTCGCGTTCCTGTTTATATTGCACCTGTGCTGGGCAGGACTAACTCCACCGTGATCATTTATTTGGTTCATGGAGTTCAGAGCAGCACCCACCTTCACCCTGAGCAAAGGTCTAATCAGTCAGTCAAACTAAAGTACTTTTCATACTAATTTACCTTTAACTTAAGTAGAAACACTTCTGATAGTATAACTATAGAAACGGTGAACAATATATCTGGACTGGTTTATGATTTCATGAGCTTGTTTTTTCTGTACATTTCTGTAATATTTATTTTACATTATGAGATGTGGTTAAGTAATACTTAATATTTCCTTTATTATAGAGGTTCTAAATTGTTTTTCTGCCAAGGACCCCTTAAGAGATAGACTTTGCTAGGGACTGATGTATGTGAAAGTCATTGGATTAAAGACTGCTGACCTGAACACTAGAGTTCCCTCTGCTGGAGGCTTCAAAGATTGAATGTTATTTCTGAAGCTGTGATAGTTTCTAGTTTTGCTTTTGAAGAGTAGCATTTTTCAAGGTACCTTAACCAAACATTTTCAGACTTGAAGCTTTTGTCACATCTAAGTTTACTACATTAGAAACTGCAAAAAAAATTATCCATTCATAGCCAGAGTACAGGAATGTATACATTGGGACTGTTTATATTATTCTGCATATTTTGATCATGATTATTAAAGCAGTTCCAATTCCAACACATAAAGTATATAGCCATGAATGACGAGCACTTTCCTTTTTGTATGAGTGATCGTGTAGATGAAACACCAGATTATGTGGAAAATAAAGAATTTCTGTTTAAAGTACAAGCGTGGCTTTAAATGTAATAAACTGTAGCCATTTAACATGTCATGTGCTAGTATGAAGAGCTTCACTTTTATAAAGATGACATTCATTTGGTCTGGCCATGAGAAGTTATCAAATTGGCTACTTCGCACCAACAGTTACAAATTAGCAAACTATATTTTTTTAATCACATCCTTAGTGTTAATGCAATTTACATTTTGTGAATTAGTAGTCTGCAGTTTCTGATGAGACAACACATTTTCCTCTGCCCTTTTATTAGTGATGTTCTGTTCTAATTCACTTGCATCAGTATTTTGAATGTAAAATATTTAAAACAATTTGCTTCAGTGAGTCACTGAAGAACTACGCTGACTTGTCCTCTACAACAGTTTAAAATCACTGGCAAAATTGAATTCTCTGGTGCCGTTTCTACCATGTCAGATCTAAACAGCTGACACCAGATCAATAGAGCTTTGACACAATCCATTCTGAATAAAAACTAGCTGTAGAGGAAACACATTGGTTACAAAGAATTCTATGTAGTTCAAACAAAAACACACGTTTCAATGGTCAAGGCATCTTTTCAGTTTTACTTTCATTTTTTGACTTAACAAAAAACTGTTGGGATTTTGTGGAAAAAAACATTAATGCAAAAGAAACTTTCAAATGCAAAGTCACAAATGCAGCAACAGGATTTTAACAGAATAAAAAAAAAAAAAAAGAGGGCTGGGGAGGGGGATCATTTGAATCTCCATCAATAGGAATGTTGAATGGCAGAGTGGGGCGGGTGGGTGGGGGGGCCGGAGCCTACAGGGGTGTGGCTACAGGGCAAGCAGAAAGGGTTAAGTGCTCGAGCTCAGAGAACCCCACAGTCGCCGATGGCGATCTTGTCTGAGGTTTTGCCAGCCTGGGAGCCATATTGCTCCATCTTCATCACCACATCCAGCCCCTCAACCACAGACCCGAACACCACATGCTTATCATCGAGCCTGCAGGCAAACAAATCATTAACAATTAGGCCAACAAATGGAAGTGGCATATTTTAGTGAAAATATACACAACATGCTGATTATCAGAGGTAGAATTCCTGTCAACTATACTCCATGAAGGCACATTGCATTCTCAAAAAAGAAAAGGCTTGTTTGGATTGCGTAGGATTGTTTCCCACTTGTCATCCAAAAATGTAAAACACTGCAAAGTGTAGTTAAGTCCAAAAGTAATTGTATTGAAATTTTGTATGTAAATAGGTAAGAAATTACTAAAGGATAAACTATTTTTGAAATTGGTCCAACACAATGTAAAAGGCTGCAATGTCATTCTATTGGGCTATTCCACAGTCAACATGTCCACTAAAAAGTGCTTTTTTTTGCATAAATTAAAGGCTTAATTCCCTTAGAAGTGTCTAACATATGCAAAGCAATATACAGATAAATACATTAACCCTTTGCCTCACTCAAAGAAATCTCATTCTGATACATCAAGAGTTTTAGGACTCCAAATTGTTGAAATCAGCTAAATATTTAGCGATGACATTTTAGAGCTACACTTTCTGTACTCTACACAAACTCTGGCACTTCTCTCCAACTCACATTTCTGTTCTTTGGCAACAGGCCACCTCTTAAGAGATTTCAGAACAAAACTTCGAGATACTTTGTTGTTAAAAACAAACCGGATCAAGTCAAAATAATTCTCTATAGGGTCCTTTCTACAATGTAGTCAGACACTAATAACAATCTGAGCCAGTCAGGGGCAAAAACTAACTTTTAGTGGCCGTACATTGGCGGTGCGGATTTTGCCCGATAGCATTACATTCCAACATTCGAGCTGCAGCGCTCTCGCTCTAAACCATTAGTCACAAAAACAAACACTTAATCTTGTGACTTTTCTTGCAGCCTTTAACCATCATAAAAGTCTGGCAACACCAGGAGTGTTTGCTCTTACCATGCTGTTTTGGCTGTGCAGATGAAGAACTGGGATCCATTGGTGTTTGGACCGGCGTTGGCCATGGACATGATGCCAGGGCCAGTGTGCTTCAGGGTGAAGTTCTCGTCAACAAACTTGTTGCCGTAGATGGACTTTCCACCAGTTCCGTTGTGGTTGGTGAAGTCACCACCCTGTGTGTTGAACAAAAATGAATACTAGAGTTCAGCAAACCTACCCAAACTTGACCTGCCCCGACAGCAGAAAATACTCACCATGACAGTCAATACACAGAATGCAAGTATAGTTTAAATGACTTTCATATAAAATACAACTTTTTGATAAATGAATGTTTTACTCAAGAAATTCGCCAATAGTGAGTTATCTGCTTTTCTGTTTTACCTCAAACTGAGTATCAGACAGCATTGGAAGACATTATCCTTGGCTATAGAATTGTAACAAGCGTTCATCATTACATTTACATTTTATAGAACAAATAATCTGCAGATTAATCAAAAAACGTTTTCATTAAAGGTTGAAAGAAAGTGATCATCCAAAACTTGCTGAGTCCATGCCTCTCAAATTTTAAATACAACTAAGCATCTAAAGCAGGCAGGCGAGGCATAGTGCAGATTACAAATGACAAAATAATTCAAACAGCCCTGGCCCTCTTAAAACCAAGCAAGAAAAATATAATGTCGACAGGTTAGACTTTGTTTCATGGCTGCGTCACCTGGCACATGAAGCCGGGGATGATGCGGTGGAAGATGGAGCCCTTGTAGCCGAAGCCCTTCTCGCCGGTGCAGAGAGCACGGAAGTTCTCAGCAGTCTTGGGCACCACGTCGCCACGGAGCTGTAGAAAATCAAACAATCAATTATAATCAATGTAAATATCAAATACTTTTACTCTAATTTCTGAGATACATGATGAACTACATAGGGGGAAAAGTCCCATTTGCCCAAATACTACTAATAGTCTGGTAAGAAACTCACTTAAAAGGCTAAACAGTTTGGTTTGAATAATTCCTCAGATTTGTGCTGAGATAAGCGCAGAGAACACGTCCAAAAAGGAAATTCTAGATTTCCGTTGCATGCATAATGTGTTAAAAGTTATTCTTTTAAGAGGAAGGCAAAAGTTGTGAAATCAGTAACTAGGCATTTGGTTTGTTGCCATCTAGGCACTGAGCCAAAACCAGATTAGGTTCACCAGATACTGTGCACTTTGTTTAGGAAGAGATTGTATAATTCTACAACTACACAGAAGGAAAAAAATGTAGCACATCAGTAGCTTATACTCCAACTGTAAATCAGTAAATTGAGCCTCTTAAGACTGCAACCATTTATACCCCAACTCAATTCATGATTAGAAAAACTCACTTTAGCCAAAGACTACATAAGTACAATCACATATTTGGCATCCATGAACTCACAAGGTTAATATCAAAGATATGCAGTGAAAAACATTCACGGACTAACAGTTTCTAATTTTTCTAAATTCTGACCATTTCATGAGAGACTTCAGGCCAATCAGAAAGAATGTGGTATGTCAAACTAAGTCTTTGGCAACAAACAAGTCAATATATCCTTTGGCAATGTCGACAAAGTGCCATTTTAAAGTGACAGAAATGCAAGCATCAACTCTATACAACATGTGGACGATAGATTGGGCAGCAGTTCCAGCCCATTACACACACACACCATGTTAACCAATTACTTATGTGGTAATTGTGCAGTGTCATGATGAAACAAGACTGCAGCATTGCACCACACTGAGATATCTGCATGGCCTGCGCAGACAGCAGTGACACTACCATGCAAGTATGAAGGGGGGTTCGCTGCAGCAGACAAGCTGGTGTGAGACTGAAGCCGATCTCAGAACGGCTCTGCAGATTTCCAACTGCTAAGTAGGAACAGAAACCACACCTTCATAATTTAAGAGCTGTCAGCTTGAGACGCCCAGGAGGTCCGATTACATTGGCCACCACACAAGCGTGGCCAGAAATAGAAAACGGACATTTGATCAGCAGAATAAATACTTTGGATAATTTAACATTAAAAATATAGAGCTAATACTTTGGATAATTTAACATTAAAATTATAGCGCTGAAACTAACAATTATTTTAATCATTAAAATAGTTGCAGTGTCAATAAGTGTTCTGGTTGCTCACAGGCTTGACAAATACTAAAACACTGCACGTTTGATCAATGTGTATTTAGAAATATTAAATGTTATATATGAGAAAACAGAATAGGGGCCAATGTTTTGTAAACTAATTTTCCATACATCAAGACCTGGAAATTAAAATAAAATTCCATATTGTGTACATCTGTAAAGGCAATCTGAACAATGAATAAAGCCAGGTTCAGACCTGATAAAACAAAAGTGGCCAATTGTTGCCATGTTTAAGAAATAAAATGGTTTTCAGGTTATGAATGAACAAAACCCTCTAGGAATTAAACTGGAAAGTTTGGTGCAAGTTAGGCAAGCGCTTCTGAAGTGGAGAATTCTGGCTCAAGAGTAAAAGTTCATAGTTTGCAAGACACTACAGGTGAATGGTTTAAACATTTTAACTTACTTAATAATAAGTAGTTAACGACTAAATGTGCATTTCGGATGTTTTCTTTCCACTAGTCTGAAAAAAAGACATGTTATGGAAGCAAAATAGCAGAAACTATCAAAATTGACCAGAACATAAAACAACGATGTTTTTACCTTCGGCTTCATATTTGGCCATATTATAACGGGACCGGGAACGCCCATAATGGGGCACAGCTTAAACGGTGCACAAAATGGACGGACGTTTTAGCAAACACATTGGCAGCTTTTAATTTGACAACGGTGCATTCCGCATACATATTGTGCTATATGTAACATGCCTAGTCATTCTAGGCACAAAGGATATATAAAAAGAGGGGGGGGGGGAAGAAAAAAAAAAAAAAAGAAAAAAAAAAGAATCGCGGTTGTTTCGGCCTACATCCGCAAATAAATACACCACCAACCCCCCTCCCCCTCCATGGAACTTTCCACAACCATCGGCGCATTTAGCTTCGGCGGCTAGCATGCTAACCAGCACATTTGGTATCATTTGTGTACGTTGGACTTCAGCATAAATCATTTCCACCGCCATTCATTGAGACTAAAATTAAAATAGAGAGGTCTGTGGGTTTAAGTAGTTTTCACAGACAGCAGCAGGAGTTTCCCGGGCTTGTGAGAACAAAGGACAGCGCAGCTAACAGTCTGTATGTTCAGTTAGTTTTAGCTCAGCCAGTTAGCCGGTGATGGCTAACTACTGCCCGAGCAGCATGCCTCTACGACTCAAACATGGACCGCGGGCCTTTCGTGGGCCTCAGCGCAATGAAAGCTAATGTTTAGCTCTACCGGATTGTGTGGCAAACGAACGGTTGATTTGACTGCCATTTAATTAGATTAATTGTTTAGCTCTTAAAATCGCTTAATTCTAGATAAGGTAAGAAAAGCAATGAGATTCATAATAACTGCTCAGATGCAGCTGAGAATATCAGTCAGCTACACCGGATTGTGCCGAGATCTCAATATCACACGGCCGATTCTGTGATAAACATCAACTTTTACCCGTTTAGATAAGAATAATATCCTCCCATTGTACAACTGAATAAATCCACATCTGCGTAGAGTCCCGTTATCGCTGGCTCGAAGCCACGGCACACACGTGCACATGGTCCATTCAAGGCTATAACGTTGGTGACAGCTCGGCTGTCGTCATATTGTGCATGCTAAGAGGTGAGCATCTGCAATCAGGGTTAAACTTGCAGAGGCCCAAAGGGACTTAATGTCCGTAAAAAATAAAAGACAAAGATCAAACATAGCGGTTTTTAAATGTCCGCAGGCTAACGTTAACCAGCGTGTCTGACAGTGATTGCTCCCGGATATACTTGATCAGAGACAGTTTACCTCAATCACAATCCGGCCCATGGGAGAGGCGTTTTTGGTGATATCGAAGAAAACTCTTGATTTGGCCATTTTAGCAGGATGAGCTGGAGAGAGCGGACTGAGTGGGTTTTCCGGCGGTGGTACACGGCTGATCACAAGAAACCGAGAAAAGGCATAGGCATGTAGCTTAAGTTTATATAAGACGACGGTGGGCGGTGTAAAGACACATTGAGCCAATTGGTAACGCTGTAGTATTTGATTGGCACTCTTTTAAGCGAATCAGCAGCAGCACAGCTGAACCTCCTTTTTGACTGGACAGACACATTTCCCAGTGTGTTTGTTTAGGACAGCGGAGTGGGCCGTTTCGGGTGGAGGTTGGATATTATCGTGTTTTCTAACACACCGCACCCGTTTCGTTGTCCCGGTTGGAAAAACCTGATCTCACGAGGACCAGAGCAGCGCACGCCACGGATCATTGACAGCTCGGGCGTCCAATACGTGCAGCGCACGCGAAGAGTGAACATGAAGTCCCGCAGTCAGCGCTCGTTCCCACTGTCAGGGGGAAAATGTGAGTGCGCGACCACGCGGTCAGGGCGCGGTCCGTCCGGTTCTTCGCATACAGAACAAAGTTATCACGCAAAGTTCGTCATGTCCGAAGTTTGTTTTTGTCTTTGAAACATTAAAGTCACTTATCCGCCTTCTACCGACAGAGAACTATTTAACAGACTTCCCAAACGGAAAAATAATCAGAATCCAGTTTATTGCCAAGGAGGATTTCACATAGGCCTCCAAGGAATTTGTTTTGGGGTAATGGCATAGATGGCATTGGTGAATAATAACAAAGATTTAAAAAAAAATAAGAATCAAGAAGTATTGCAAAAATCGATATTGGAGGAAATTATACGTTTTGCATTATTATTCACATTTTCATTGAAAAATATATTTAAATGATCCATGGTGTCATTTTTTTGCGATGATATGTACCAAATAAATATTTTTTGTCTGTAGAATATGATTTGCAGGCTGGGACATCTCTGCAGCACCACAATACTTAATTCAGAATAGTATTTTGTCACATATTTTACCTTTACCAAATATTGCGCCTCCAGCTATTTGTATATTGCACATCCATATTGAGATTTTGAGAAAAATTAGGAGCTTATTGTTTAGCCCTATACAATAAAATATGAAAAGTATTATAAAATACAAAATATTTGGAGATACTTTTTTAAGTAGGACCAACACAGTTGCTAACTAAGCCCACCAATGTTAGCTTAGTTAGCTAAGCGTTGTTAACTTAGCTAGCTTGCTTGTTTCTAGGGCTGACCCGAATGGTTCGAAGGTTCGACCGTTGGCTGTGCATGCTATTGTTTATGTAACATGGCAGGTTTTTTAATTTTATTTATACTGTGTGTTTATGTTTATTTTTCAGAAGTTTCAGAGAGAAGCTTCAAATAAACAAGTAGAAAGAAAGCCCCTTGTGTCTGCCTGAGCTTCGAGGGAATTACATAAACCCTCACGTTCATCCAATCAACCCTTCCTCATGCATATTACTCATAAAAATGTTTTTATTCCCCCTACATTACATGGTAGCAGCAGCTCCTCCTCTGGCTGGCCAGACACCGACACCACGCTGCTGCAGGCCAAGGCCGTAGTGCTGGGTTCATAAGAAATTAAATAAATTACGACTGCTACTACTACTTCACTTTGTTGACTTTGTTGGTAAGATTAACATGGTAAACTAGGGCTAATTAAGTTCCATCAAACCCAGAGTTCAGACTAGCTTGCAGGTTTTATTTGAACCTTTTGACCTTTTAGGAAGCGTTGGTTTCTCCCAGTTTTCCAGGTGGAGGTGAGAGTATAGATCCTGAGAGAGAGAGAAAGAGAGGCAGCAGTGGTGGATGATGGCGGGGGTTTGGCATCGATCAGTGATCTTTGATGACTTTTGATGACCTCTGGTTGATGCTCACAGAGATGGTGCATGCTGGCGCCATAAAGAGATATTCTTTCACCCCTGTAATGTTGTAAAGGTGTGTTGACGCAAAGCACTGTTACAAGTGTAATGTGTGGTTCCGAGGCACCTGCTCCAAAGAAATAGGGTTCAGTATTTCACCTCCATTACTGGGTCCATACAATCTACGGGGGAGGAGAGAGGTCAGCAGACCCGGCACTCGGCAGCACCAATCAGTGGATGAAGAGACAGCCAGAACAAGCCCCAGCGCCAGCTGGACCTTTGTAACGGAAGCAAAAGGGAGTTTTCAGTTCCCCGGGATTAGACCTTTGGCCCAGTGTCTGAACTCGAGCTTTAGTTAACTGCTAACTGAATATATGCCGAGGTGAAGTCGAAACAGGTGAGTTTTCAGTCTGTGATGGAAGGTGTGAAGACTGTCTGCTGACCTGACATCAATGGGGAGGTCGTTCCACCATTTTGGAGCCAGGAAAGCCAACAGGCGGCTTTTATTTGAAAGGTTTAAGGGTCCCACTCGCAGTGAGGGAGTGATGAGCCGATTGGCCGATGCAGAGCAAAGTGAACGTGCTGGGGTGCATGGTTTGACCATGGCCTGAATGTAGGAAGGGGCTGATCCATTCACAACACGGTAGGTCAGC
Source organism: Cottoperca gobio (assembly GCF_900634415.1). Classification (NCBI taxonomy): domain Eukaryota; kingdom Metazoa; phylum Chordata; class Actinopteri; order Perciformes; family Bovichtidae; genus Cottoperca; species Cottoperca gobio. The sequence continues at coordinate 26,734,026 of NC_041363.1, read as the reverse complement.
ACCAGAGTCTTGAATTAGATTCGGGCCGCCACTGGTAGCCAGTGAAGGGAGCGGAGAAGCGGTGTAGTGTGGGAGAACTTGGGTAGATTGAAGACCAGTCGGGCCGCAGCATTCTGGATGAGCTGTAGAGGTCGAATGGCACATGTAGGCAGTCCAGCAAGGAGGGAGTTGCAGTAATCAATGCGTGAGATGACAAGAGCCTGGACAAGAACCTGCTTTGCCTTCTGAGTCAGTAGGGGACGTATCCTCCTCTTCTCCCTCTGTACTGAGGGAAGACTGGCGATTCACTGACTCACTATCACCTCTAGAGGAACAAGTGGTATTACAGACTGGACGGAGCGGCGCTAGTCACTTAGCATGCTAACTTCAGTAGATATCTCTGGAACACAGAGACGTCTTTGACATAACGTCAGCACTGTTACCTCTTCACACTCTGTTGATAATCATTGTTTTAATGTTTTAAGTTTAAGTTCTGGCAGATCTTACACGTTGAACCTTTAACAGACGATAAAAATAAAATAAGAGTTTTTTTCAGAGTGTTATGTCTGTAGATAATACTGACATAATAAATATTCTCTTTGATTGAGCCAACATTGTGAGTTAATTCTTATGCGTATCTTTACTGAACCGTAACATGTACAACAACAACACTGACTGCTCTACATGCGCACTCCAAGTCAAGATAATACAGCGACAAGACCTTCTGGTCATAACAACTTTCATTCATTACATTTCCCCCTCTAAGAAGGTTATCTTTAAGTTATACTTAACTTTTACTGTAAACAACATCAACTTCCCAGTTTAGTAACCCATATGCTTTATACTCAATAACTTTTTTAATATTTTCAAAACTAAAATAATAACCATTTTCTTTCTTTTACTAACTCTTTAACAGAAATAGCAACAAAAAAACGTCTTTGTATCCTGCTGTTTTTTTACAAAACAAAACCTCTCACAGTCCATGGACTCCACTCTTTAAAAATAAATCTCAGTCCATAGACTTCACTCTTTGTGAGACATAGACATAGACATCACAAATCCAGCACGGTTGCTGGTTTAACAGTAGCCCCCTTTGTGAGAGTGACTGAGGTCTCTGTAACTCGGGTCACCTCAGTATTCCTATCCTCTTCTAAAGTGACCCGGTCAGGATCCTTGCTGACAGATGTGGGTGTTTTGGGTGTGGCCAACAGATGGCGCCTATTCCTTCTCCCCTTGAGCTGTCTCCACAATGTAAGACCTGAGAGTGGAGCTGGGACTATAGACAACGGCTGGCATTGTCCATTTCCTGTATGTCCAGTTTTGTAAGCACAGTGTACCCTGGGCTGAGTGGAGGTAGAATCTTCCAGAATTGGGCCAGTTTGGTTTTTAGATCCCTTTTGCTATCTGAACAGTCCTCTCTGTGCCCTTAATGTGCTTCTCAATTTCACACAAATGTTGCCCTACACCGTGTAGCTATGCTTGCAAGGGTTATATTAGCAGACAAACAGCTATCTTGCTAACTCCCTCCTGGTAGCAATAGCTAACGGGAGCTTGCTACTATTAGCTAGCATGCTACTGCCATGGTAACAATAGCATGCTACTTTTAATTTAGTTGTTTATAGAGTTGTCTGTCATTGATGCCACCCTCGTCCCGCTCAACCCAACACTCCGAACTCTCCACGGGTGGACACAGACAAGATAAGATTTATAGTGGTCATACGAGTAATGCTGTTCTACTGGGCATTTATCATCCATACTCCTATCACCACTTACTGTAGTACCTGCAACTTCTCTTTATGTTAATTTCTCTGATGCAGCAGTATATTCAGAACTGTGAATGAGCATTTCTGATTATTATTAGAAAATATCCCTTTTTAGAGGTTAAACAATGTGTATCTATATAGCTATCTACTTTGAGGCTTACTGTCAATTTGTCTGCTTATATGCTTAAATATGTAAAGCTAAATTAACCAGCCACAGATATCCAATCTTGAATCATCATTTACAAGCGCAAACCTCATATCCTGCACCAAACTACGTTTTACAATGGCATGACTACACACTTAAGATCTGTGTTAATTGTTATTGTTCTTGTACACAGTGAAAAGGAAGTGCCAGTGCCACAGAGCTGTTGCAGTATATGGAGAAGAGTGACAAACGAGAGGCGAGGTTCCTGGAGCACAGCCAAATGCTTGTGCAGCAGGGAAGGGAGGTGGCACAAGATCTCCGAGAAATGGCACAGGCTTTCCGTGAAATTAAAGCGGACAATCGCTGCTTCCTGGGACTAATGGGCCACATGGTGGACATCATGGAGGTCAGCCAAATTTAAAAAATCACCTTATAAATTATAAATAAAATATTTTACCTTTTTCAAAAAAAAAAAAGTCTGGAGAGTAAAATCTCTGATCTGGTGATTTTAATAATCAGATACACATAATACAAATACACAATAGAACAGAATTAGTTGCAAGAACTCACTCGTCCTTTTGCTTTCATTTAATTAAAATGAATACAGCTCTGATGTCAGCCCCTTCTGCGTACCATTCTCAGGCAATGCGTGAACAGGGGGCTGATTGTTCGCATGTTTGTCAGGGTGCTCATCAGTGAAGTTGTCGCCATGTTCCTCACAGATGTTATGGAGTACACAGCAAGTCAGTGCCATTTTCTTGCTGAGTATGAGCATGCAATCGTTTCTTTTTAAGAGGCACCTCAATCGTCCTTTTAACCTCCCAAAAGCCATCTCCACAACAGTCGCGCACTGCTCAGTCTGTAATTTTAGGTGTGTTGTTTGGTTAGTCTGCCAGTGTCTGAAAAGGGTTTCCTGATCCAGTCTTGTATTGGATCACAGCCAGAGATGGTCACTTTGTTTTGCCCTAGTAACACCTGTCTCTTAGGACATCCCACAAATGTGACCGTTTGAGAACTCTAGTATCATGTACACTCCCTGGAAAGTCAACACACATGTCCCAGAACATCCCTTTGCCATCCACAACAGCCTGTAGAAAGACAGAATGCCTTACTTTCCAGTTGTAATGGTCCCTGGAATACTCCTCTGCACCGCCACATTGTGGTACTCTCCAACAGTTGTTGAAGAAAGTGGCCATTGCTTTGTAAGAGTAAGAACAACATGAGCACAACAAAAACGCAGTCCGTCATTGTTGTTATTGTGAGGGAATTCCATACTGGCGTTGCTAGGAAAAGCAACGACGTACACGGTGACTTTATGACGTGGCTCCTCTCGGTGGAAAAGCAAACAGGCTCTTAGGAGGTTTGGAAGTTGAAGATACTTCGAATCAACACTAGCCCCAGCACGGAACTCGAACGGAACTCATTTTAGTGGAAACAGAGTATAAGATCATCTTATCTCTCTCATATGTGCAGGAATGCGACTACCTCTAATGATTAAGACCCAGTAGACCCCCGTGACCTAGTAGAAGTCTCTGACTGTCTCAGGCACCTTCTCTATATACTCAGGTTATCTGTGCCTAATGAAGCCCAAGACTGTCTGGAGCTGCAGATCATTTTCTATAATTTGTTATCTCCTGCATCGTCTGGAGGGTGGCACATGGCACATGACAGCATCACTACTCCAAGAACTGCCTTCTTTCATCTATGTAACATTGTAAAAATAAGGCACATCCTGTCTTAAAACGATATAGAAAAACTAGTCCATGCATTTGTTACTTCAAGACTCGATTATTGTAATTCCTTATTATCAGGTTGTCCCAAAAAATCCCTTCAGACTGTTCAGTTGATCCAGAATGCTGCGGCACGTGTATTGACAAGAACTAGGAAACAATTTCATATTACTCCTGTATTAGCTGCTTTGCACTTGCCTTGTAAAATCCAGAATAGAATTTAAAATCGTTCTCCTGACCTACAAAGCCGATAATGGTCGGGCACCATCTTATCTTAAAGATCTCATAGTACCTTATAACCCCACTAGAGTATTGCGCTTCCAGAATGTATTGTTACTTCCGAGAGTCTCCAACAGTACAATAGGAGCCAGAGCCTTCAGCTATCAAGCTCCTCTCCATTGGAACCAGCTCCCAGTTTGGGTTCGGGAGGCAGACACCCTCTCCACATTTAAGAGCAGGCTAAAGATTTTCCTATTTAATAAAGCTTATTGTTAGGGCTGGCTCAGGCTTGCCTGGGCTTGATGTACGAGTATATCATCCACAAAGATGTGTAAACCTTCGAAACGAACAACTTTGGCATTATTTCCTCCACTGTGAGCTGTACATACTTTTCTCATTTCACCGCTCGATTTGGATTTCTGAGGTCTACACAGTGCTTGGGCTTTCCGTACCTCCCACATTCCTCCATTTTGTGCGTCATGGCTACTGCTTCTATGTCGTTGCAAACTATTTCTTTTGTGGGCCTTCACATCGTCCAACTACATTATCAGTAGCCAGCTGGGCTTCTGGTTGGTTGGTCTGAAAACCAACCTGCTTCGTTATCTCCTCCTCTCACACCTGTTCGATAATTTGTGCCAGCATTAAATTCAGCCGTGAGGTGGAACCACCGGGAGAGCTCTTTGTCCTTTATGCTCACAAGGCAATCTCTGATATTCTCATCTCTTTCGTCCCCAAACTCAGTGTTCAACCAGCTCATACAACGTCTTTATGTACATATCCACCATTTCCACTGTGTAGCAACTATTGGTGACTGTGTAATGTAACTCTACATTATTACATAATATTCAGATGTCTGATTCAGGTCAGACCACCAGGAATTGAATGAAGAATATTAAGCTACAAACTGGCCAGGTGTTTCAATGCCAAATTAAATGTTATGCTGAGCTAACATGTTTTAATAATTGGACATTTTGCTTTAACAATGTTGAGTTTGATCCAGGATCTGAGATCTGGCTGACCCTCACACAGTGTTGCCAACGTGACGACTTTCTCGCTAAATCTAACGACTTTCCAAATCTCGCCAAAAGCGACTAGCGACAAATCTAGCGGCTTTTTATTTTGAGAAGTGATGGCCTATTTCAATGGCAAAATAATAAAAACAAAAACAAGAATCAACAGAAAAAAATTAATTTGTATTTCTAAACATATTTAGGGTGTTTTTTACACACTTTTTGTATCCCTGGGTGCATTTGCTTTAGTTTTAAACCCCTAAAGGGCGGTTACTCTCACACCACGTTCATTCATCTGCCCTCCAAGGTTCTTTATATGTACTTCCCTTGCTTTCTTTATAACTTTTGTAATTACATGGTAGTAATATATGTATCAGTGTCCATACTTTTTATTTTACTATTATAGCTACACTGCTATCAAGTGTTTTATTTTGCCATATTATGGCGTGCATCAACCGCGTTAGCAAATTTTTGTTGAAAGTTGCACACGGAGAAATATTAGCTATCTGATGCTAGCTAATACCATGGTGGTGACCACCGCAGTCTGCCCCTTCTCCTTAATACAACCACGGTCAGCCCACAGCAGACTGACAGCACTCCAAAACTAAAGCACATGCGCCCACAACGAGGTAGGGATCATTTCATTGGTCAACTCTACAACTGCCATTCTATTGGTTGGGGAAAAAACTATCCCAGAGTGCAGATGTTTCACGCATGCACAGAAGCAGCCTGAGTGGAGGAGAAGAGCTGAAGCTGGAGTGCAGGAAATCTGTACAAGTAACAATATATCTGAGTGCAAGCATGGAGTTTGAACAGAAGCAGAGCAAATCTAAGCACAAGCAGGGGCTATTTGAAAACATTACAAAATCTGAACGTGAAATCAAGGAGTCATGCTCTCAAATTTCTCAGATTTACGAAGTGTAAATGCAATTGTCAGAAGTAAAAAGCTTATTTTACAATGTAAATAAAATACACCACAGTCGCATGGTTACCTAAGCTTCCGACTTGTAATTTGATTTTGCACGCTTACATCTTCTATAACTCCCTTTTCTCGTAGTGTAACCTGATCTAGATTTCAAGTTTGAGTTAGAATAGTTTGCAAGAGCACAAGCATAAACACAACTACTAGTCAGTAGATGAGTTTCCATGTTCGGTATGTTGACGTTTAATAACCCCGACATCCACTGTAGTCTCATTTAGCCACTTATTAACAGCCGCCTTTTTAAGACAGGTAAAAGCTTTAAAATGCTTGTGTGAGAATTTACTGACGTATTTTATTTTGTAGAACATTATTTCAGGCATTTAACCAAAAATCCAATGACTTCGAGATAAACGAACCGAAAGTGCAAAAATGCTTACTCAGGTCTCTTTTAGGACTCATTCCTGCAGCACTCTATTGTAACTTTAAATAAACACCTCTCTGACAGGGTCAATAAAAACATAATATTTGTGGCTAATAAAGTGGCCCTTAAGTGTATATCTACATCAAATCAAATCAAATTTATTTATATAGCCCAATATCACAAATTATACATTTGTCTCAGTGTGCTTTACAGACAGTACAGGTTACGACACCCTCTGTCCTTAGACCCTCGCATCGCACAAGGAAAAACTTTCTAAAAGAAACTCCATAATTAAAGGGGGAAAAACGGAAGAAACAACTGAGGAGGGATCCCTCTCCCAGGATGAACAGACGTGCAATAGATGTTGTGTGTACAGGATAAACAACATAGTACAAATACAACATTTGACAGAAATGATGTTGTGTTGAAAAAGAGAAAGTATGGACGAATCCAGGAAAATGTCAAAAAGGCTTCCCGGTTCCAGGGGCAGCAGGGGCAGCAGGGGCAGCAGGGGCAGCAGGCGCAGCCACGATTCCTGATCCTGACGTAAACTTTATCAGAGGCAACCTGCCACATGATAGACACAGAAACTCCGGTGATGAGTTAGTAACAAACATTTACTTAAATGCAGACAGATAGAGAGGGAGAAGAGAGGGAGGGGATGAGAGAGGGGGAGGAGAGAGGAAGAGAAGGAGGAGAGTAGGGAGGTGTCCCCCGGCAGTCTAAACCTATAGCAGCATAACTAGGGGCTGATCCAAGGCAAACCTGTGCCAGCCCTAACTATAAGCATTATCAAAAAGGAAAGTCTTTAGCCTGCTCTTAAATATGGAGAGGGTGTCTGCCTCCCGAACACAAACTGGAAACTGGTTCCACTGGAGAGGAGCTTGATAGCTGAAGGCTCTGGCTCCCATTGTACTCTTAGAGACTCTAGGAACTACAAGTAACCCTGCAGTCTGGGAGCGCAATGCTCTAGTTGGTTTATAAGGTACTATGAGATCTTTAAGATATGCTGGTGCCTGACCATTAATTGTCAGGAGAAGGATTTTGAATTCTATTCTGTATTTTACCGGGAGCCAGTGCAAAGCAGCTAATACAGGAGTAATATGATCCCGTTTCCTTGTTCTTGTCAATACACATGCCGCTGCATTTTGGATCAACTGAAGAGTCTTAAGCGACTTTTTGGGACAACCTGATAACAATGAGTTGCAGTAATCCAGCCTTGAAGTAACAAATGCATAGACTAGTTTTCTGCATCATTTTGAGACAAGATGTGTCTTATTTTTGCAATGTTATGTAGATGAAAGAAGGCAGTCCTTGAGATTTGTTTTATGTGGGAGTTAAAAGACAGATCCTGATCAAAGATGATGCCAAGATTCCTTACGGTGGTGCTGGAGGCCAAATTAATGCCATCCAGAGCTTCTATGTCATTAGAAAATGCGTTTCGGAGGCGTTTAGGGCCAAGTATAATAACTTCAGTTTTATCTGTGTTTAACATCAAAAAGTTGCTAGACATCCAAGTTTTTATGTCCTTAAGGCATGCTTGAAGTTTAGCCAATTGATTGGTTTCGTCTGGTTTAATTGATAGATATAATTGGGTATCATCCGCATAACAATGAAAGTTTATAGAGTGGTTCCTTATAATATTGCCCAAAGGAAGCATATATAAGGTGAATAGAATCGGTCCAAGTACAGAACCCTGCGGAACTCCAAGACTGACTTTGGCTGTCAAGGAGGATTTATCGTTGACACATACAAATTTAGATCGCTCAGATAAATAGGACTTGAACCAGCTTAGTGCGGTTCCTTTTATGCCAACACAATGTTCCAGTCTCTGTAGTAGAATGTCATGATCAACAGTGTCGAAAGCAGCACTGAGGTCTAACAAGACAAGAACAGAGACAAGTCCTTTGTCTGATGCCAATAGAAGGCCATTGGTAACTTTCACCAGTGCCGTCTCTGTGCTATGAGGAACTCTAAATCCAGATTGAAAAACCCCAAATAAACTATTATTATGTAAAAAATCCCACAACTGTTTTGCAACTGCTTTCTCAAGGATCTTAGCGAGAAAGGGAAGGTTAGATATCGGCCTATTGTTGGCTAAAACCTCTGGATCAAGACTTTTTAAGAAGTGGTTTTATTACAGCTACTTTAAAGGATTTTGGTACGTAGCCAGATAATAGAGACAGGTTGATCATATTTAATAACGAGGTGTTAATTAAGGGTAAAACTTCTTTAAACAGTTTAGTTGGAATCGGGTCCAAAAGACAGGTTGATGGTCGATGAGATTGTTGAAGTTAGTTGGTTAAGGTTGATTGGAGTAAAACAGTCTAGATATATTTCAGGAGTTACAGATGTTTTTGAAATTCCAGAGGTTGAAGTTAAGTCATTACCAATTGAGGGCAGGAGATTAATTTTGTCTCTAATAATTATAATTTTATGGTTAAAGAAGCTCATGAAGTCGTCACTGGTGAGCGATATAGGAATAGAAGGCTCTGTAGAGCTGTGGCTCTCTGTCAGCCTGTGCTGAAAAGAAACCTGGGGTTGTTCTTATTTTCTTCTATTAAGGAAGAGTAATAAGCTGCTCTGGCATTACGGAGAGCCTTCTTATACGTTTTATGATCTAACCAGACTAAACGAGATTCTTCCAATTTAGTGGAACGCCATTTACTTTCAAGATTTCTCGACTTTTGTTTTAGTTTGCGGATTTGTAAATTAAGTTATGGAGCTTTCTTTTTTGATTTTTCTTGATCGAGTGTTATTCACAGTGAGGCTGCAGAGCTATCAACAAGATGATTAATTTGGGAGGGTCTAAAGTTAGCATTGGAGTCCTCTGTTATATTGATATTGAGTCCTGGTATTGAATTAAGTGCTGATGGAATCACTTCCTTAAATTTAGTCACAGCACTTTCAGATAGACATCGAGCGTAGGATATTTTGCCTACTGGCTTGTAGTCCAGTAACAGGACTTCAAAAGTTATTAAAAAATGGTCTGATAAAAGAGGATTATGTGGACACACTGATAAACTTTCAATTTCAACACCATATCCCAGAACAAGGTCCAGAGTGTGGTTTAAACAGTGAGTTGGTTCATGTACATTTTGACGGAACCCAATTAAATCCAGTGGTGGGTCGTCGGGCCAGCAAGGCCTTCTCTGCTGGCCTAAACATCATCAGAATATAAATTTAATTTTGATATATTTTTTCCACAAATATGTATTAAATTATTCCCCATAGTCTATTCTCTTCATTTCATAGCTTTCCTCTTGGTTGCGCTGCTTCCAGCCTCAGATCGAGATTTGGAGATCTGGCCTTTATGTTAGAGCTTTTATCCAATCATATTTCAGCCACAATGTGTTGCCAGGGTCCAAGAAATCTGCCCTTAGGCCTTCAGAATCAACAGTGTCGCTTAAAGTGAACAGAGACAAAACTGTGGCGTTAACCAATCAGATTTCGATTTGTTGACACCGGGGCCAGCTAGCAGGCGTACGATAATATCAGCACGTGCACGTCTTTTGATTGGATACGTACTATTGAGAGGCAGTGCAATGCAGAGCTAGCAAACTTGAACAAGCCAATTTGTGTAGATGTAGACAATGGCTGAAGGAGGAGAAGATATCGATTTGGTCGCAGATATAATTACAACGCCATTTTCAAAACAAACTTTTCAAGAAAAGCTAGACATTGTGAGAAGAAAACGGAGAATTTTTTTAATTTATTTTAGTTATAGTTTTGGGCTTTTCATGCCTTTATGATAGAGTGCAGATTGTAAAAGTGGAGAGAGAGAGGGAACGACATACAGCAAACACCACAGGTCAGACTTGAACCAGTGGCCGCTGTGGGAAAGGACTAAGCCTTTGCATATGGGAGGCCTGTGCTACCGGTTGAGCTACCGGGACGCCCTGAGAGCCCACATTTCATTTTTTGATTTAATTGCACTTTTGCAGTGGTGGTGTTTATTTTAATTAGGTTTTCATGTATAACTCCTCTTCTGTTAACCGTAGATTTGATTAATTTCAGTGGTCGTGGGGCAGACACAGTCACTATGGGAATTTGAGTGGGTGACTGCCCGGAAAGAAGCACAGAGAAGTGTGTAAGACTGCAACTCTGTCTCCTGGTCTCAACTCTGGGTTGTCATGGATTAGGTCCACTAATAAACTTTGTAATATTATTGGATATGAGATCTGCTCCATCCAAAGTAGGATGGATGCCGTCACTCCTAATCAGACCAGGTCTTCCTCAGAAAGTCTGCCAATTGTCTACGAAGCCCGCATCATTATCTGGTAACCACCATGAGAGCCAGCGACGGAATGATGACATGCGGCTAAACATGTCAACATTCAAAAGATTTGGCAGAGAAAACTACAGAGTCCGACATTGTTTTGGTAAATGTACACACCGACTCCACATTAACTTTAGTACACTCCAGTTGACGCAATCGCGTGTCATTACCGCCGATGTGAATAACAATCTTACTGTATTTACGGTTTAGCCTTAGCCAGCAGTTTCAAATGTGCTTCTATGTCGCCTGCTCTGGCCCCCGGAATGCACGTGACTGTCGTTTCTGGCGTCTCAAAATTGAGCTACCGATAACCAGAGTTGGCTTCTCAGCTGGTGTGTCACTGAGTGGGGAGAACATGTTAGAAACAGCAAGCGGTTGATGTCTTCTGATAACATTTCTTTCGGACAGTCACCCAGTCTCCCGGCTGCTCGGGCCCCGCCGGGGGACAGCTAACAGGAGATACCACTGGTCGGCCCGCACCGGCTATAGGGGGCTTGCTAACAGCTACAGTTGCTAACCGCTGACTAACCATGGTGCGGAGCCGCTCATCTATCCCTCTAAAACTTGCCTCCAACCCTGCTTATAAACTACATTTAATACACGTACTATTATCACTAAAGGAGGCAGAGCAATAGCTCAACATGAAACACACCGAGCAGGAGAGAGCATAACAGGAAGAGGGAAGATGCCATCGCTAGCTGGCCGAGCTAAAGCAGCTAACGTTAGCAGAGCCGAAAGGAGCGTAAAGAATTGAGGATTTAGCGAGAGTCGCTAAGAGAAGGAGGATAAGGAGAGAGTTGTAAGTGCTTAGGAAGTACAAGTATAGGTTTAGATAGATGACAGGTAATTAGCCGATGTGATCAAGAATATAACAACATTAACCGAGTCAAGCTGGAGCTGCCAAAGTATGCTACCAGCATACATACAGTATGTACACTCTATTCGACACAGCAGATCCGGCCTACATTGTATATTATTTACTTGTACTGCTAATGTACAGTGTGTCCACCTAATGTCTACTAATGTCCACCTCACCAGGTTTTACTCGTCTACCACTGCACAGCATTTCACATGCTACAGTTCAATTATTCCACTTATTTTAACTAAGATATTGTTTACAAGTATAGTTTGTTTAGCTCATTATTTGATGAGTGTTTGAATTTTTTTTGCAGCTGCTGTAATGGTACATTTCCTGCTAGGATTAATAATGTACCGTCTGTCTATCAAAAGTAGAATTGGAGTATTAATTTGGTCTTTAGTGTTTGTGTTATTCTATTATAACTTCTACTCTCACCTCGTTTGCTTCGTTTTGCTGGTGTAAATGTGTCATTTTCCACTTTTATTGAAGTATTTATGTCATCTGTATTTTCTGGATTATCTCTCCGTTATAAAACACTTTACAGAAATGCTGCATCATTGTCTATAGTAGAAGCTCACAATGTATACAGTATTCTAGTGAGTCACTTATTTATTCTTTAATTTCTGCTTGGGTCTGCAACTTACCATTACTTTCATTATTGATTAATCTTCTGATTATTCGTTTGGTCTATAAAGAACCATAAAATACTGAACAATCACAATATTCACAATCAAATGTCTTGTCTGACCAACACTCCGAAACACAAATATATTCATTTTATTGTGATATAAAACAGAGGAAAGCACATATGAGAAGCTGCAAAGTGGAGAATATTTGGTACTTCTCATTTTTAATCATTTAAACTGATTGATTTATCAAAATAGTTGCTGAATAATTGTGTGTGAGTCAGCTGATGGTTGCAGCTCTTCCTCTGCTGCTGTCCCACTTCATTTTACATATGATTTTAGATCTTTTATCTTTAAGTATTCAGTGTTGATTCTCATTATTTTCCAGGTTTCCTCCTTCAGTTGTTCTCCACAAACATTTCATACAGCTTATACATAATTGACTGTATTAAAGCACCACTGTTTGTCTTTCCAGTGTGTGTTTATTAAATTACAAAGGTTATCATTGTTGTTGTTGTTAGCATCATTACTGAATCATACAGTATGATCATGTACAGATTTATTTTTGAGACATGGAGACACCACAACTGTCTGGACTCTAGTCACTTTACAACATACAGAATAATGGAGGATGAAGATGAACCCTCAGTAACTATATCACATAAAAACTGGTAAAGGTCAAGCTCTGTAATCTTAGGGCAACAGTTTGAGGCAATAACGACAACTTTCCGAGCAACTCACAAGCTGATTTGCTTGTCACATTTTTTCTTCTTCTGTTAATGTCACTGTTCTTTGTTGCAGGCAACGTTGTCCAAAACAGTTGCCCCAAAAAGTTGCTCTAGAGTCCATCTTTGTCCTTGGAGGGGTTGGGGGGCGGGTGAGTGAGTTAAAACCCCACTAAAAGGCTCGACTGCAGGAGCAAAGACACCAACAACCCCCCCTGGTAAAAAAAAGCTCCAAAGTTCACATTAAAGTGACAAAACTGTTACAAAAACTGATTTCATGAGTCGAGTAATTTTCATATTGAGCGTGCCATATCTGATAAAAATCCAGATGCGATTTAACACACTCAGCAACCCAACATGCAGTGTTCATTTCTATTTAAATTTGTTTTGAATCCTATTTATGAGTCTTCACCACCCGCGACAGTGACGCTGTCGAGATGAAAACAATACCAGTCTGTGGACAGGTTTCTGTGACAGCGATGGCGTCACAACCCTGCAAAATGAAGTCACACAATTTTGCAGATGTGTAGTTGAGATCAAAATCAAGGTGGCGTTTGAAAACGGTCATGGTTCGAGCAAGAAGGGGGTGTGTCTGCGTGGACAGATGTTTTGGCCACGTATTATCCACTTTACAGAGATCAGAATGTAGGTCGAGTTTGCATATTGGTGTAGTCAGAGCAAGGGGGCCATCGGCCCTTCCACTTCACACCCCTGGACTGAGTCGTTAAGACAACACTTTAGAGGTGTGTGGTTGAGATTAAAATGTTTGAAGATGGGTGTGCTGAGCAAGGAGCTCCGGGATTTAGGACGCACCATCGACCCTCCAGCTTCGTGCCCCTGGCCCGATTTGGCATTGCGACTGGTGAGATCCATCACAAGATGGTCTCTAGTTTAATATTAATTTGCGAACTTATTGCCTTTCTTTCTCATGTCAACATTTTGAATCTCCTTGTTGAAAGCTGCTAGAAATAGACTCGCCTCAGTAAGATGTTGTTACGAGTCTCCAGCTTCAGTCTGTGGAACGGTGATTTTAAAACCAGCCGACTTCAGTTTATAACAAATGTTTGACAGCAGCCATGTTGGTGAACAAAGTTCTCAAACTGCAGACAGACGACAAACATTCAACAAACAGACCTCTGAGTGCGACCTCTTCAAACTGCACGTCAAACAACCAATTCAACCATTTCGAAAATGTAGACGGAAGCAACCAACTCAGGGCGAATCTTTCCTCAGAGTTTACGTGAACAATACTATCCTGGTTTTGATCATATTCAGGATGTGACGTCTATATGGAACATGAGAAACCTACTTTTGATCTCGTTTACATAAACATAACAGTATCAAGGTTTTTCATTTTTGAAAATACATGAAAAAATTAACAAGAACATTTTTTATAAAAAAATAAGGGTATTATATAAACAAATCATTTTTTCCCTCTCCCGCAAAACTTTAAGGGTAATATCTGCCACCGAGTGTCTGCCCGACTTGAAATGATCCTCAGAATATTCTTTCATTTGTTCCATGTTTTCATGATTATGACGGTGCAGAGCGACTGTTTGTGCTGAGATCTGGTGACTGACGCATTCGTCGTCCGTATGTTCACTTCCGATTGAATCCGTCTTGGGGGGTCTTTCTGTCTCTGCAGACACAACATACCTGGTAGCTTAACATGCACGACAGCGAGAGGACACAAACTTTCCTGTAATGTTTTGAGGATAAACAGTGAAACATCTTCAGATTCCAGGTCCTACAATGGCTCAGATTGAGTTTTATTTCACTGTAAACTGAATCTCAGAGTTTTGGACTGTTGGTTGAACAAAACAAGATGCTTGAAGATGTCATTTTAAAATCTAAGAAACTGGAACAGAATTTCTTTTTTCGCTATTTTTTTTTGACATTACAGAGACTAAAAGATGAATGGATTATCAAAATAGTTGCTGATAATTTTTCTGTCAACTTATTGTTTCAGTGCAAAAACAGCAAAACAACACACTGAATTGGCTGCACATGATGGGTCTTCCTTCCCGACGCTGTGATTGAATCGATTGAAACTGATCAGCAGTGAAAAACTAATTAAATTAAATGTGTTAAGTAACTTTTAAGATTAATTGTTGTCTAAAAATATTCTTACAATGTAATCTCACACATATGAAAGAAAAACATCAGACAGTTTAGAAAAAACAAATTTTCTGATTAATTGTCTGCAGTTCTGTGTTTTACATCAAATCCTAGAAAACAGTAACATAATCCAGGGCAGGAGATCATTTAAAAAATAATTCACATGAAAAGCTTCGAGTGTAAACGGTGTATCTTTGCATCTTTTCTGGACTCAACAGTTCCTCTTTGTTAACCTTCAGTGTCTCCACATTTCTCAGATGAAACTCTTCCTTTAAAGCTAATTTCCTTTACATTTAAAACTCATGAGGACCAGAAATATTCCGGCTTTAAAAAGGACCTCATTAATGACAACTCTCATCCACGTCCCGTCACTGCTGAACATTGATCTAAATAAATCTGACGGACAGAAATGAACTGAAACGTGATGAAGAAAGAGAACGTGTAAAAGCTTATGGATGATTTGCTCAGCAGTGTCGGTGTGTGTGTGTGTGTGTAGTTAAAGGGAAACTTCTGTATTTTTCAACATCAACCAGATGTTCACTTTTCTTTGTGACCTTTTCGCAGAAGACCAGCATTTCCTGTGTGCATTTGCATGGGATAAGCAAAGTCTGAAGACGACTCAAATTGAATGACATTATCCCCGGGATATGATGTCAATGTTCTGCGTAACATCCACTTAAAATACTATACTATACTATACTATATAATATGTATTATTTAGTATTATAAATAATATTAGGCCTACTTTTGTTATTGAAATATTAACAAAGACCTCTTGCTGCGGTGACCGTGCGTGTGGGTCTCCATGCTGCGCAGCGAGCCTCCTGGATATGCACACATAAATGCTTTCAAAACCTTGCAAAACAAAATCACGCGTAGGACAACTATAATCACATGACTGTGCCAGATTTGCAGTTAATATCGCAGAAGACCTCTGCATTTATCACACATTACTACAGATCCCCAGGTAATACGAGTCCTGTGTGAACAGGGCTACAGTGACTAATGGGGACAACCATTTTTGTAATTGGTCCAATATTGAGCGAGAGCAGTGCAGCCAGCAGCTGCTAAACGTGCTGCAATGTAATCCTTCAGGCAATTTGGCACGGTCAAAGTAAGTCCACTAAAATTGTTTGTTTTTGCCACAGACAGCTCAGATTATTATATTGTTGAGTTGTGTTTGAGTACAAAAAGCTTAGAGTTATCAAAAAGACAAATATATCTATATGTATACACACATGTGCCTGT
Organism: Cottoperca gobio; assembly: GCF_900634415.1. NCBI lineage: Eukaryota > Metazoa > Chordata > Actinopteri > Perciformes > Bovichtidae > Cottoperca > Cottoperca gobio. The sequence goes on along the minus strand of NC_041363.1, from coordinate 26,717,982 downwards.
ATATTGTTGCCAGTGCACCACGTTGCAAAGCCTTGTGTTACTTTTATATATGCTGTGGGTGATTAAAACATACGAGAGTCTGTTTTGAATAATGTTTTTATACATGTATTTTTTGCACCAAAGTCCGTTACACCGCTGGCGCTGCAGCTGAAAGAATAACGGTAAAATTTAGTGATCTTTAGATGATCTGTTATCTCGAACATAACCTGCTCCGGTAGGAAGTGAACCACCGTCCTAAGACTGAAAACCTAAAGTTAAACCTGAAGTTACCTCGCTAACCCCAAACCCTGCTTAGTAGTGCAGACCTCAAGTCAGACACTTATATCAATCTGAGCAGTCAGAGGCAAAAACAAGCACTTTTAGTGGAGGATTACATTGCATCCTGGTTCGCTTCTGCGCTCTCGCTCAATACTGTAACAATTTTAAAGCTTGTTGTCAAAAACATGGGATTATAGGGTCCAGGTTGTAAATACAGAAGTTTCCCTTTAGAACAGCCATGTGGGCGTCACCAACTTTAAATAGTCTGAAGCTTACTGTGAGCAGCGAGGCCGTCGCCTCCGACAGGGAATGAAGGAAAATAGTTTCAGAGGATAAAAAACAAAACAATAAAATAACATTACCATCATCGTCACACACCAAAGAGTTTTCATATTTAAAAGGTTTTTTTTTTGTTTCCTTCTTATTGTCCGCTCCACCCTGTGCAGATGGCGGCCGTGTTGGACCGCTAGTCATGATGGCGGACGAGGAGAGAAAGAGTTCATATCTTACAGTAAAGTTCTGTTTCGATTCTGGAGGTGTGTGTTTGTATGTGTTCAGTTGTTCTCGAACAGGGACAGCAGGTCGTCGTTGTTGTTATTCGGGAGGTCCGGAGGTCCGAGGTACGACAGCAACTCGTCTGGGTTGGTCAACTCCGGAAGCAACTGCACAAAAGAAACACAGGTGGGATAAGTTTCTGTAAGTTAGAATCTGAGGAATAAAACAGTTTGCTATTCTCATCCTAAACTTCTCTTTTTCTGTCAGATTCAATCAAATGTATAAATGCCACCTGCACATGAGCAGGAGCACGTTCAAGTTATTTATTAATATTCACAACAATTGCACTGAAGCAGTCGTTGGCAAATGAAAATCTTAGATCTCAGGCTTCCTCCAACAATGCTCATTAAATATGTATAAAAAGACACAAATAATGCAAAAGTTAAAGTATAGAGATAAAATACAACATAAAATATATATTTGTGGAAGAAGTACTCAGATCTTTTACTTCATTAAATGACTAATACCACATAATACCACAGTGTAGAGATACTCGTATTCTACAGTCTTTGTTTGTTACAGATCCTCACAGAAAATGTTTCAATGAGAATAATACAGAAATGATCATTCCCTCCAATATCCTAAATCATATCACAATTGTATTATTAGTCAAAAATAATCGCAATTACATATTTTTTCCAAATCCTTCAACCCCAATTTAAAGCACCGGAAGTTAAAGTACATATTATGTAGAATGTTAGAAAAATATATATTATATCATTGGATTATAATTATTGATGCTTTAATGTTTCATATTCACTTTTTATACGGCTCGTGTGTTTTGATCTATAATAAGACATTTATTTGTTGATTAATTTTGTATTAATCTTGTATCTGAATCTGTAAAGTAACTTCAAATATCGCAGATGAGTATGAAGTACAATATATTTTCCTCTGAGATGTAGTGGAGAAGAAGTACAAAGTAACATAAAATGTAAATACTCAAGTAAAGAACAAGTACCTTGAAATAGTAATTGAGATTATATTGTTACTGGTTCAACCTGTTTGTACCGACTGGAGCAGCAGAGTGTCAATGTGGGTCGTACTCACGTCCAGAGACGCTTCAGGAACCTCTCCCGACCCGAGGCCGAAGGAGCTGTCGCCTTGGAGACGGGGGTTCTGGTTGCTACGCTGCATCATCTGGTTGCCGCCGCCCCCCATTTGGGAGTTGCCGTGGAGACCCTGCGACTGCTGCTGAGAGAGAGGAGCACCATGGGAACTGGAGTCCAGACGGCCCGAGACTGACATCTGAGAGGAAGGAAGGAAGGAAGGAGAGAGAAGAGAGGAAGGAAGGAAAGGAGGTAACGGAGAAAGGAGATGATAAGAAGGAAAGGAGAGAGGAGAGGAGGGAAGGAGAGCATAACAAGTAAAGAAGGAGAGAGGAGAGGAAGGATTTAAGGAAAGAGGAGAGGAGAAGAATGAAAGGAAGTAGAGAAAATAATGAAGGAAGCAGAGAGGAAGGAAGGTAAAGACAGAGGAAGGAAACAGGAGAAGTAAGAAAATGTGATGTTTGGGTTCATTAGGTAAAATAGAAATTTGCTACATTTTATGTGGATGTCCAAATGTTTATGATGAATGTAGTCCAGGGGTGCCCAAAAGGTCGATCGCGAGTGTAGTGCGGGTAGATCGCGCACCGTTAAAAATAAAAATATATATAGATGTATATATTCTCCCAACGGAACCCTGCGCCCCCTGAAATTCAAGTTTGTTTTTTTTCTTGCCTTGTTCACATTCCCACCTCCGCTCTGTTTCGCTCCCGCACACACCTACAGTCAGAGACAGAGCGGAGGAAAGGAGAGGAGTGAACTACGCACCCGCCCCAGCATTTTTTTAATACAGGTAGATCACTTGGACCTGGTCATTTTAAAAGTAGCTCACAAGCCAAAAAAGTGTGGGCATCCCTGATGCAGTCGAGCAATTAATTTGCTGTATTGACAGAGAAAGTTGAGTTTTCCTGCTACAAAGTCTGTTCTCTCGGCATGAAGCCATTTGATGTGACGGTTCTGTAGTTGGAGGTAAAGAAGAACTACAGGCTCTGCTTGGATTTTTCTGGGTAGCCCGGAGGTGTGCTTTAGATGCCGCTCAAAAATGGAACTTCCTAAACCTGATGTAGGTTCCATTGTGTAAATAAAGTTAAAGATCCTCAATTTCAAATTAAGAGCATACATTTAGCAGTAAACAAAGTGAAGTTATAGTGAAGTAATGTTTTCCTGAGCAGAGAATGAAGTCACTCTCCCTGTGTTGTAGTCCAAGCGTCGCTGTGCTTTGTTTACACAACTGCACGAGCATGCGAGTCCTTGTTTGTGTGCCACACTGGCTAGCTAATGGCAGCCACTGCGCTCATACAGCCGTTACCACAGATAAGACCGCCCCAATAGACGGTGTCATCATGTTCCCCCTCAGGTTAACACTGTTAGCAACGCCAGCACTGTTGCCCTTGTTAGTGCTGATAGCACCGTTATCTGCTAGCTCCCGGCTCAGCTGTCGCCATGTTGACGACCCTGCGTCAATGTAGAGATGCCTGCATAACCATCTACGTCATGTATATAAAGCAAGCCGTTACATTAGTCATTCAATAATTATTCCAGCATATTTGCACTCTGCATCGTTGCACTGGTGTAATATTGTTTACAATCTACAGGTACAGTCTGACTCGAAAAGTGCATCTGCACGCTACCAGTAAGCTACGCTGCTTTGTCTTTTAGCTGCAAGCTCTCAGTGAGCTGTGTTTTTATTTTGTTACCTGCAAGTATAGACACAACTTGGCTACACTCTGTTGGCTGGGTGTTAGAAGCTTTTGCGCAATGCACCCTGGTAAATGTAGGCAAAGCCGGCATGGCTGTGCAAGCAGTACTCGGCTTTCTCGATCAATACAGCACGCACTGAGGAATGTATCGCTTCAATTGACTACATTTACCATCAACACTGATTGTTTTTGTTTTGTCATGTTTTTCTTGTGTTTCTGAGCTACAACAGTATTTCGTTGGAGTTTTGAAGAATTTTCCCTTTAACCGAGTGAACGTTAATTGGTATGTGAAACATGATGAAGATGATAATACTGTACCTGTCCAGCCAGCGGGTGTGGGGGAGGTTTGTCAGGGGTGAGGAGGGCACTGGAGAGCTCAGACTGGTATGAAAGAGGGGGAGGACCGGGGGAGGAAAAGTCCCCCCCGACCCCCGGAGTCCCAGGACCACTGAAGTCTGAGAAACCATGTTGACTGGGATAGGACGGAGCTGAGGAAGAGACACACGTACACTAATAAATACATCTGCTCATCTACTTTCATTTGCAGTTTCTTTATAAAGGATCATCCTGTTCCCACATAGATAGATAGATATACTTTATTTATCCCGAGGGAAATTCAGGATTCATGTCTGAACACATGAACTATAAATCACACACACGTGCCATTTTCAAATTGAGCCATTACGTTTTTGATCAATGATTGACTTGCTTCCTTCCAGGCCATTTGGTTTCACTTCACTTCTATAAAAATCAACTTAGAACACGTTCATGCTAGCCTTGTTTAGTTCCAGTTGAACCGAACCCTGAAGCCACTATGGTGCGGTTCGTTTGGACGTGTTAAGTCGGGTTCAAACTCTGATGCAGACCAAACAACCACTAGAGCAGTTAATTTCTGCCATTCGAACCAATCACAGGAAGTGTACCATATATGTGTCACTTAAAAAATCTGTTCTTTTCCTGTTTCGTGACGGGTGAACTAGTAGCCTGTTAGCACGTTTGCTACAACTGAAGTTGATGAATTTACTGTTAATCAGAATACAAATGAGACTAATTAGCTTGCTAACACACCTGGTCCCTCCGACTCACACCCCGTCACTAGGAGACTAGTTTGCCTGTAGGAGTTTCATTACCTACTCTGTCAACAGAAAGATGTGTGTTTGGATCTCAGTCAGCAGAAACTTTAGATTGTTAAAGAGCGTGACGGAAGACCAATTTATTACATTTCCCAGCAGGTGAGCGATCCGTTCCCCCTGAACCCATGCACACTTTAACAGATCCAATCATATCTGAAGGATTTGATGAAATCCCTCTGATAACTACGACCTGTCCACAAAAAGATTAAAACTTCCACTCCACTTCAAATATTCTTCTATAAAATATTATGTGTATACTGAGAATAATGAAATAATAATAATAATTAAAATGGCACTCCTAACAAATGTAATCAGATCCCCTTCCCCTCTCCTGTGTACCTGGTCCGGGGTAGTCAGGTGTGTTGCTGTTATTGCTGCCCCCTACAGGTAGGGGGGGGTAGGGCATTGGGGAGGAGGAAGCAGCCGAGGAGGGGGCAGGGCCTAGTGATGCAATCATCTCCATGACGCTGGGCAGAACCATGTGACTCGGGCTGAGCGTCCGGCAACGCTTCAACACCGGACCATCAGACTCCTCCTTCACATGGATGTCCGGCTTCACAGGAACCGGCTTCCAACTGCACACCGGGTCGATGGTGATCTCCTCGTACTCCGAGCTGAGAGGAGAGGAGAGGAGAGGAGAAGGAGAGAGGAAGAGGAGAAGGAGGAAGAGAAGAAACTGTTAAACAAGGCAGAGCTGCGGATGTCGGCAAGCAAAAGCATATAAGGGAACATTTGTCACCTTATATGTGGATATCCAATCAATGTTGATGGTACATTTTGAAGCAATTCATTCCTCAGTGCGTGCTTCATTGACAGAGAAAGTCGAGTTCTCCTCCTGCCAAATATGTTGTTCTTCAACACAGCTTGGATTTATAGCCGGGGGCACGCTCTAGGTGCCGCGCTAAAAAAGAACGTCCTTGTTCTGTTCACTTATATTGCAAACTAATTACATTTCCAACAGTGAAAATGGCATCCCTGATGTAATGGATGAAAAAGATATTTACAGTGTTTTTGGCTGACTAGGATATTCAGCCGTATTTATTCTAGCCGGAGTATACTGCTGAAGACATGCAGCAGAGAGACGCCGAGGCTGTGGCTGCATTAGCCGTGCAAGAGGATATGGTCGTCCGAATCTACTGCACAATGCACCCTAATACATGAAGACACTTTGGCATGGCTCCATGAGCAAGAGAACTCAGCTTTCTGAGGAATTTATTGCTTCAATTGACTACATTAATCATAAACACCATATAGACATCCACATAAAAAGATGAGAATCTTCCCTTCAAGCTTTTACATCAGAGCAAATAAAATGTAAAAGTTTAATATGTTCCGTGTCTCTGAAAGGATCAGTCAACATGTCATGTCACATGACTAACAGAGCTGTGAAATTGACACTACTCACTCTGCAGTAGGAAACGGTACTTTAACATTATATACTAACGATACAGTTCTTAAAATATTTCAGATATTCACCACACAAGTTTGAAGTAAAAAACAAACTGTAGAAATTAAGTGTCTTACTTCTGAACGTAGATGAGGATTCCCAGCATGTACTGATCCACCTCCAGACCCTCCAACAGAGCTGTTTTACTACACACACACACACACACACACACACAGGTTATTGAGGACATAGGAAATGTATAAAAATAGTTTTGAATGTGTTGGTGTGAGACATACTTGCACACAGGGCATCTCCATGTTCCTCTCTCACAGTTGAGCTGCAGGTACGACTCCAGATCAAAACACTGCAGACAGACAGAAATCAGTGTGTTTCTATGAAATATGATTTGGGATTCAGAGCTATGATTATTTTATGACATCATAACTTAATATTTATTTACTGCTATAGGATAAAGTGTTTAATTTAAACTGATGTAGGAGTGATTTGTATATATGTGTTATAAATGTTTGTGTTGTATGTTTGCTATTTGTTTGGGGTAATAAAGAAAGCAATTAATGTAGAGTTTTTAATGATCAAAGCATCTTTATTTTATTGTAAATATAACGATCCCGGTATAAATCTGGGCGGTTGCTGTGACAACACCGTGTGTGGCGCTTCCTGATTGGCTGTGGCCTCTGACCTGTATGTGTCTGCAGTCGTGACCTCTGGCGGGCAGCTGGATGCGGCGAAAAGTGATCGGACATTTCAACGAGACTCTGATGGCAGTCTGCTCCACACCGTCCTCTCCGTTTAACCCGGGAGTCCCGGGGATCGAACCGCTGCTGAAGTTCCTCTTTACTGAAGGAGAGATTAATTAATATTTAAAAAAAAGAAATGATATAATAAAAAACTGATAGATATATTTAATATCATTATCTTTCTTTTATTAAAAGAATAATCTTTATTTTTATTGTATTTATTTGTTATTATTATTGTATATTTTTAACTCAATCTTTTGTACTTTATATTTCTTATCACTATCGTATAGATAGCATACGATGCACTTAATTATCTGTCCAGAATTTGGCATTGAAAATTAAAAGCCAACTGCTGATCCATGCATGTCCTGAAAATATCAATAAATAAAACAGAAACAACCTTTAACACCATTAGAGTAGAATGGGACAAACCTTGATGCTCACATGTTGATTGGATCATCGTGATAATAACCCAAACAGAAGGGATACATCCAATGATTCATTTAATCTGAAAGGACCAGAGCTATTTCGGTGTTGATTGACAGCATAATAAGACTAATTGGTTCATGTACAATGTGTACAAATGGACCACATCTAAAAAAAAATGTGAAAAGTCAAACTAAAAAGACGGATATGTGGAATAAATCCGAATTGAGCACTAAGGCTTGCAGTGTGAACATAGCCTCAGTTAATTAACTTACTCTTGGTGACACAATGCTCTGCAGGCAGCAGCCTCTTCTTCATCAGACCCTGAAGCACCGAACGGACCGACGGACGATGAACCAGCTGGAGGACAAACAGGTGAGACTGCAGAGAGAAAGAGAGACACGGGTACGTTAAATTAAACACGTCTCAACACATTTCTACATCTATAATATATTATCTGTATACTGTCAGTGAGTTCTTACGCAGCAGCAGGCGGTGACGGTGATCTGGATGGTGTTCCTGCCCGGTTGACAGACTTGCTTCAGGTACAAAGGCTTGTGGGAAGTTTTGTTGTCGCCTCGCTCAATGGTGAGAGGAGTCGCGTTCACACTCACCTGAGGAGGAGATGAGCAGGTAAATAAAAACATAACAGATGTCAAACCTCAGAGATCCTATTTTGTTAAGATACTGAATAGTAGGAACATCCACACTTTTATTTTCTTTCCTTATTGTATTCTCGAGTGTCCAAGTATCTCATTGTAACATGTATGTAACTGTCTGAAGCCAAATAATTATATGAAGATGCATGTTCTTTATGATTCTAAGCACTGCTGGCAGAAAAACTGTTACTAGAAAGTGTCTAAAACCAAAATACCTACGATTTAAGATTATTTAGGATTGAAATAATAATTTCTCCATCAGACTACAAGAGGACGAGTTACACCACCGTGTTAAAAAATATATTTTAAGTGAATTGAGCATTTTGTTTCCATTTATAAAATTTTTCTTATTCTGCAATTTGTTCTCCATACATGTATTTCTTATTTATTTTATTAATGAATAGAAATACAAAAAACTTGGTCTGCTTTTTGCGTGCAAAAAGCAGAAATTTGTCTTTGGCTTGCATGTGCAAAATCTGCTATTAAAAAGGGTACATACAACACAATAGAAGCTACATTAAAAAGGAGCACCATGTACTCTACGGTTAGCGCTAATTCAAGGTTTAATAAATAAATATAAAACGCTGATATGTAATATGCTCTGTGCTGAGGTAGCAAGATGGCATCAAGTGGCTGTCCTAACTGATTAAGATATTTTATGGCAACAATAGATGTTTGTCTTTGCACAGGAGACTCTTTATTGGTCGTTATTTGCTTTTGCATTATTATCCTCTGTTACAACAGTTTAAATTGAAAGAAAAAGTCTTATTAGAATATTTACATTTTTTGTATGCGTCTTGGTTTAATACCAACAAAAAAGAGTTTTAAAAACAATTTCAAAAAGAAAAAGAAAAGTGTGGAGATAAAAGGAGAAGAAGGATGGAGGTTGACCTGGACAGAGGCGGGCCAGTTGGTGTTCATCTGTCGATCCTCATGGTGGTAACACTTAAACTGGAGCTCCAGGTCCGGTCTGACAGACACACACACACACACACACACACACACACACACACACACACACACACACACACACACACACACACACACACACACACTTTTAGTAAAGTGCTGGACAATTCTGAGGTACTTGTTCTTTATTTCTATTTTATGCTGCTTTATAAATATATTAAATATTGCACTTTTTTTAGTTAATAATAATAATACATTTATTTGGTAACTTTAGTTACTTTGCAGATTCAGATCATTAATATCAAATATAATATTTATGTATTATTTAGAATTTTTGGGGCCTTTTTATTTCACTTGACAGGGTACAGTTGACAGGGGGAAATGAGGGAGAGCAGGGTTTGACATGCAACAAAGGTACCATGGCCGTAATCAAACTTTAGTTTGTAACATTAAAACAATGAACTAACATTATCAACAGAATGTGAAGAGGTAACAGAGTTTAGTTTATGTCAAACACGTCTCTGTGTTGCAGAGATATCTACTGAAGTTAGCATGCTAACAGCTAGCTGCGCTCCATCCAGCCTGTAATACCACTTGTTCCTCTAGAGGTGATAGTGAGTCAGTGTAGCTGCAGTCTGTCCTCAGTACAGAGGGAGAAGAAGTACAGCTGCCTGACTCACTTGGTAATATTACAGCCATGTTCTGTGTCTGTTATAATAATGTCTGTTTATTGTTTATCTGTTTAAATGTCTCACACCTATGCTGCCGCCGCCGCAGGCGATTAGAGTTTAGAGCTGTGGCAACCCCGGGAGACGGGCGTAGCTTCAGTTTGCAGTGTTCAAATTCAGCAACAGAACCGAGGGTCTAAACCCCGGGGGACTGCAAAGTTTCTATTGCTGCCATTACATAGATTAGAGCCAGCACTCCACCAGCCCGCTCTGACTCCCAGCACTGGGGCTTGTGCTGGCGGAATTAAAGTTGCTGCAGCAGATGACTGGAGCTACGTTTCTCCGGCTGCTGAGTGCTCTCCGCTCTCCTCCAAGAAGATAAAGATTATAAAATAGCAGCGTTATATCAGCTGCCTGCTAGTCAGCTTCCACCATGCTTTAAGGCTACACTACGTGTGCGTGTGTGTGTGTGTGTGTGTGTGTACCTCATGATGAGAGTTTTGTAGACAGAGTCTCTCAGCTGGAAGACGTGGTTACTAACAGCCAGGTTGTGCTCTAATCTGAAGGGCTCTAGGACCACACCGTCACGCACAGGGAAGGTTAGACGCAGGTCGTCGCTAGGGTTACCTGTTAACAGGGAGTCAACACAGGTCAGATCATCTTCACTGAAAAATTACATGTAAATTAAATATGAAATGTATCAATGTGGTGCACTCTGAGAGCAACATTAAGAGGCTAATTATGGTAACTGAGACAGGGCGCCATGTTACAAGATGGGTCGTGCGAGCACCAAGTCTACGGCCCTCGGAAGGAGCGAGATCCGGGCAAGGGGTGCTGTAAAGCTAATGGCTGGAGCCGCGAGCCACCGTCACCCCGACCCTTTCCAAGATGAACTATATAGTAGTTTGCAGCACACAACCACAGAGGAACTGCGCTCTGCGTGGGCCAACCAGCGCCAGGAGTAGGTCCCAATAGGGAAACAGTGGTTCTCGTGATAATAATCTGATTAGTTCCCTGATAAGTGAAGGCTTCTCGTGCGTTTGTGTAGCCTGGACTCTTCCCAGGTTACATGGTGGTGAGCAGGTTCTAGCCGTTTGGCGACACCTGAAAGCTGCTTGACATCTTCCCAGATCCATTTTCCTCATTTATGTTTACTATCCATCTATAATGTAATTTTATTATGTTGGTCCATTATGTACACACAATTTAAATCTTGTCTGTCGGTCCTGTGATTGTACCTGTAGGAGGAGGCGGCAGGCCGGCCATGTTGGGTTTGATGTCCGGCAGGAAGGAGGAGGGTGGCGGCTTGACATCACTGTTGCCGGGCGACATGTAGGGAGGGGCCATTGAGCTGCTGGGGGTGATGGGAGGGGTCGGGTTTCCAGGAACCGGGGAGGAGGGGTAACCTGGCAGCCCTCGACCCGGCTGAGAGAGAGTACGGAACTTCTGTTATTATTATGATGGTCACAGATAGAATAGTAGGCATAGAGTCAACACATGGGAACCTTAACCTAAAGAAATGATCCAGCCAGTGAATATAAAACAGGCAGGAGGTTATTTTTTAGAGGTTTGTGTGAACAAGAAAAGTTGTATTTCTGCTGCATGGATGCTATGTTGGCAGAATGGAAACTAGAAGAACCTCCTGTTATTCTAGATCTGTACCAAATAGTTTGAAGCTTCACTCCGAAGCATTGACCTTTGAATTCTAAAATCAACATTCACTTAAGCAACGTTTTGCATGCAGGACTTTAACTGGAAGTGAAGTACTTTCAGTGTGATATTAGTACTTTTATTAAGTTACATGTGTGTTGCAGGCCAAGTGGGAAAAATCCCAGCTACTTGTGGTTCCTGTATGAAGGATATCATGTGAGGGTTACACGATCAGTTTTAAAGTAGCTGGACCAGTGACTTAACAAGAGTGATTTTTAAATTTCACACCAAGAGAACGAGTTTCTATGAGTTAAAGATAACAGATTTAACAAATAGTGGTGATTCGTTTCATATTGGCACCATAAGACTTGTCATTAGCCATGCTAGCGACACTGCATGTGATGGTCAGTCTTTATTTGAGTAAATCATTTAATTATTATTCACTGTATCAGTATAAAACCCCTTGAGATGGATTATCTCATCCCAAAACTCACAAGACAATGAGTCCTACATTTACATGTAGGAAGTCTTTTTGTTGTTGTAGTGTGTTGAGATGAAGACTATTTTAACTTTATGGCTGTACTGAATGTCATGTTTTCACATTTGATGCTTCAATTGAAGTTATAGAATAAAGCTTCAAATGTCAGTCACCATATGTTATGATGTTGCCACCCTAAAGAAAATTCTAATCTACAAATACAATCCTCAATATGAATAACTGTCACCGCACTTTTTTGGGATCATCAGAAATCTTAAAGTGCTTCCAAACTGTGCTGTAATACAGATGCACGCCTCCTTTCGTGTGCAACAGTAAACATGTTGTTTTCAAAAGCTTTAAAGACAACTAATATGGATTGAAGCAGAATATTTTGTTAGATGAAAACATGTTGTGAATGTTGGAAATGATTACATCTATCTTTCTTCAATAAATGTTGACTTTTTGGACTTAGCACTCTGGAGTTATTGGTAATGTTTGGATCACACAGGTCTGAAACAATCGTACGCAGCCACGACTTGACTCAAATTCTACCAATAGTATAATACTAATAACAATAGTGTAGCCTAATCTTTAAACACCAGGTCTAAAACACAATGAATAGACATGCAGGGAAAAAAAGTAGAGCTGCAGTCAAACAAAGAAAATAACAAGAGACTCAAAGGCGACCAGCATGCACCTGCCCATATTCATACCAGTTCCAAAAATAGAACAAGCAGTTGAGGCAGAGGTGCGACAAAGTCATTGTTTTGTCAAGTCAAGGACCAAGACCTAAACTTTCCATTCCTAAACAAGTCCTAAAGTGCTCTTCACCAAATGTAATTTCATTTTAACAACAGAGCAATAATATATTACATTTGATTGGATGCTGATTGGTTCAAACAAAGTGGATCTGGGGAATTCAGCATGGATTTGCAGGAAACAAATAGCGTTAATGTTAGTTGATTCAGAAAATGAAGGGAAATTAATTGATTCTTGTCACTCTTTTTAGAGGTCTAAGCTATTTTCTCCTATATTTGGTCCAGCTGGTCTCCTTTTGTAATAATGCATGTATAACCTAAATACTGTAATGCACAAACTGGGCTAAGAGAATATGTATGCAAAAGTGATGTCACATCAGTGTTTCCCCTACCATTGTCTTGGCAGGGCGCTGTGCCAACGGAGCCCAGCGCCCTGCCTGAAATTCAAGTAGCTTAATCTATAAGAATACATCATATTTTATTAAATCATGTAAAATATGAATCTGCAGATTAACTAGCAACTAATGCGGCCGAATACATGTAGTGGAATAAAAGTACAATATTTCCTTCAGAGATGTTGTTGTAGAGTTGGAAATGGAAATACTTCAGTAAAGCACACAGCTATACAAACAGAGTTCATCTTACCCCAGATGGTTGGTTGAAGGAGTTGTAGACACCACCAGCACCGCCTGTGGATAGAGAGCTCAAACCTCCACCCTGACCGTTGAACTGCTCCTGCTGCAGAAACACACAAACATTACATATGGATGTGTTTCAAAATAAATAAATAATAATTTGCTACCAGAAGCTCTACAGGTTGCTCTAAAAAAAGCACACACACACACACACACACACACACACACACACACACACACACACACACACACACACACACACACACACACACACACACACACACACACACACACACACACACACACACACACACACACACACACACACACACACACACACACACACACACACACACCTTGTAGTACTGTGAGTTGGGGGGTCCAGAGGGGGAGTACTGTGGGAGTGGCATTTTATGGGTCTGATAGGAGGGGGAGGAGCCAGAGCGCTGGGGGGCAGGGCCTGGGCCACCCGGACCTGCAGGTAAACAGACAGAAAAGATCCTGAAACACCAACCAACAAACAAAACTGTCAACTTTCATGGAGAAGGACTAACGGTTTCTATCATCTGACTGCAGAACACAGAGAACATTTAACTACTTAATGTTATTCTGTCTAATGTTTTACGCTGTGTAAATGTTTGATTTAAAGGGTTTGTTTTTCTTCTTGAACCTTTTCTACTCCACCCCTTCCTACCATAGACCCATTAAGTATTTTTTCAAGAGGGACAGGGAATCTTTAGGGGGAGATAGCAGGTCAACAGTCTATGCATGGTACAGCTCTACTCCACTCACTCTTTTTTGGTTTTCCACTAGAAATAATACCCGTTTTTTTTACTACCACCTCAGCCGAGGTTCCAAGCCAGCTACCAGTTACCACACTGTAGACCACTGATCATCAATGGGACATCCTGCACAAAACCTGTGTTTATTTAACAGAAAACTACTGTAAATAGCGATTGCATTTATATAAAAAAAAAAAAAATAATAATTCCCAGAGGAAAAACTACAGTTTGGCATATTCTCTGAAATTTAAGTGATAAATTTACAAAAACAAACTCAAATTTACAATAAAAAAAGCTTAGCTATTCTCTGAGAAAAAAACTTGTTTTTAAAATTTGTTTTTTTTCAACCACTTGCTTTAATTTGCAAGGTTGGATCAACCTCATCAAACCGCAACAAACATTACTTCTATTCAGTGGTGGGTCGTCGGGCCAGCAAGGCCTTCTCTGCTGGCCTAAACATCATCAGAATATAAATTTAATTTTGATATATTTTTTCCACAAATATGTATTAAATTATTCCCCATAGTCTATTCTCTTCATTTCATAGCTTTCCTCTTGGTTGCGCTGCTTCCAGCCTCAGATCGAGATTTGGAGGGCTGGCCTTTATGTTATGCTTTCATCCAATCATATTTCAGCCAATCATATTTCAGCCATAATGTGTTGCCAGGGTCCAAGAGATCTGCCCTTAGGCCTTCAGAATCAACAGTGCAGGGCGCCTGTAGCTTAAAGTGAACGGAAACAAAACTGTGGCGTTAACCAATCAGATTTCGAGTTGGCGACACCGGGGCCAGCTAGCAGGCGTACGATAACGTCAGCACGTGCACGTCTTTTGATTGGATACGCACTATTGAGAGGCAGAGCTATGCAGAGCTAGCAAACTTGAACAAACTAATTTGTGTAGATTTCTACAAGCTGTTTTTTCAACCCACAATGGCTGAAGGAGGAGAAGAGGTCGATTCGGTCGCAGATATAATTACGCCATTTTCGAGACAAACTTTTCAAGAAAAGCTAGACATTGTGAGAAGAAAACGGCCAACCCCGACGCTAGCGAGCCTATCACAGGCGGGAAAAGGGTTTGTCCGCCACTTTCAAATCACTAACTACGAGCGGTACCCCCGGCTCACAGCCTCCGAGAGGCACTGCACATTGTACTGCTGGGAATGCCTGCTATTTAAAACGGATCGATTTGGTGTTTGGAGCCACACTGGGTTTGCAAACTTGAGTCATCTAACCAAGGCAGCAACGACACACCAAAGCACGGCTGGGCACTTACAAGCTACGGTGCTTTTGAAAACCTTTGGGGACACCCGAGTGGAGCCGTTTGACCACATACTGGAACATCATGAGGAGTCATACTATGATGGGGATACTGTGCTTAGCGCTGATGGATTTAATGCACGTCTGGATGATTTTGAGTTTTGTTTTTTGCTTGAAACATTCAATGGGATTTTTAAGCATTCAGATGTGCTCTTTGGAATATTACAGAAACAAACATTGGATGTACAATTCTGTCTGACAAGGGTGAACGAGTTTTGTGACACAATTGAGCGAGAGAGGTGCCGGGTTACTCAAATCTACGAGGACACAGCGCTCACCTCAAGTGGTCTGAGAGCACGCAGAGGCCCTCGTACAGCACAAGGAGACCTTCACACACACTACCAACAACTCCACAGCAATATTCTGGACAACATTCTTTGCCAGATACGGAATAGGTTTCAAGACCACGAAAAATTAATGTTTCTCTCCCTCCTCGACCCCCAGCACTTTCAGACCTACTGGAAAAAATTCCCACAAATAGCCTTCTCCAGCTTAACACAGAGTCACGGAACACTGTTCGATCTGTCCCGGCTAAAAACAGAACTGACTGTAATGTATGCCATGACTGATTTTGAAGGGAAAAGTCCCACTGATCTCCTTGATTTCCTTAAGCAGAAAAATCTGAGTGAGAGCATGGGGCAGCTTTACACATTGGCATGTGTGGCAGTGACTATCCCTGTGTCCACTGCTTCTGCCGAGCGGTCATTCTCGGCCTTAAAGAGAATTAAAATTTATGGCAGAAATGCTACTGGACAGACTCGGCTTTCAGCATTAGCCTCCATGTCTATAGAAAAGGACTTATTGGTGGAACTGAAACGCACAGATGAACTGTACAACAGAGTCATTGAAGTCTTCTTGAGGAAAGAAAGGAGGATGGATTTTGCGTTCAAATAATCAGTTGTTTTGGTGAGTAACAAGCATTTTTGACAAATATATAAAATGTTTGATGCTTCTGCAAGAGATAAATTGTTTTGGTTTAACCTTTATCAAAGTGGACATTCAAGGCTAGGAATACACTTTCACCACTGTCGCAGAGATATCCTCATGAACAAATGCAAATTATTTGTTTCTTTTATTTTATTTTCAGTGAATAGTTGATGTGTCTTTATTCTTTATCGTTACGTTTCTTAAATGAAACTGCTTTAGGTGTAATATTAATATAACTGTTGTACTTGACTATGTTAAGGTGATGCAACGCCCGGTTATGCTGCGTTTCTGTCTAAATGTATAGTTTCTAGAGCCATGGCGTCATAATGATGGTATTAAGAGGGGGAATAATTCAGGTAGGACTGTGTAGGACATCACTGAAGGTCTAGGTGTGAAATGCACGACCCGCCACTGCTTATATTTAATATTTATATTAAATTAACAAGACACAGCAGAAGCTTTCCTTAACACCTACTACAGACGTCTTACCTGGATGATACTGCATGTTGGGGCCGGAGTACGGGCCGGGTCCTGCATGAGCGCCTCCACCTGAACCTGGAATTGAACCGCCGGCGCCACCAGGACCTGACATCACATTCACACTGGGACCAACCGGAACATACTGCTGAGACATTCCTGGGAAAGACTGAGGACGTAGGAGGGGAAGGAAGTATACGTGAAATGTTTTATTTTGTACAATGATTCAGATGGTATAGAAGCACATCTTCACCCATATTAGATGAAAACAATTGGTGTGCAAGTATCTTGTAAGTCATTAAAATTAGTTAGTATCTCAAAAATAATGAGCTGCGACCTGACAGTGGTTAGGGTGCATACCACGTGAGCCCGGTTTGATTCCCCGCTGGCCGCACTGCTGCATGTCATTCCACTACTCTCACCCACATTTCCAGTCTCTCACTACTATCTCTATCAAATAATGGCACATAATGACCAAACAATAATCTTTGAAAAAAATTACTTGGAGATACGAAATCATTATTTTGAGAGACTCAATATAATTCCATTTTTTTTTTCTGCTGTCGAAAATGTGCTTCCATGCAGATGTGATTTTCAATTATGTTTACATAATCTCTGTGTTGTGTCCATATTTAATATATTGACTGAAAATGTATTCTGATGTGGTAAATTGTAATAATTGTATATCAGAGTTACAAATTCTAATAAATCAGACATGATGTAAAACAAATAAACTTTGATAAAAATATATTGTAACCCCATTAATGCTCGGTTGAATCTGGTTTTAGTCGGATTAGTGTGGCCTCTGATCAAAGCTGCTGACTCTCACCTCAGAGTTGTAGGGCCGTTTGAGGCCCTGTGGGGGCCTCAAGTGGCCCTGCTGTGGCCCGGGGCCGTAGTTTGGGTGCTGAGGGTGCTGAGGATGCTGAGGGACTCTCTGGGGGCCGCCTCCGGGTCCATACATGGGGCCCATTGAGGGAGGGCCCCTAGTTGGTCCAGGCCCTGGGCCCATGCCCCCTGGGGACATACCCGGAGGGCCGCGGGGGCCAGAGTGGGCCATGAATTGGTTGTTATAGGCCTGACCTCCCATCTGATACACAAACAACAAAACAAGAATATGATTACTTATATTGTTACGACTCTACCGAATAGTTCAAAGAAGAGAAGTGCTGATCTGATCCGCATCAGCTTTATTGAGCTGTATTTAGACGATCAACCCTTTTTTTCTTTTCTCAGGAGTGTAGTGGAGGACACTTTAAAAAAGGGAGAGAAAAATTCCAAAAAGATTACAGAGGTGCCATCGTGAGCAATATGGAGTTCAGTATCTTGCCCAAGGACACTTAAACTTGCTGACTGCAGGGGCTGGGGATCGAACGGCCGACCCTCCACCCACTGGATGATCCCTCTATCACAACCGCCCCGTAATGTATTTTAGAAAAAATAATTGTTGCGAGCTTTATAGCTATGCGTACCAACAATAGCAATGTTCATTGTTTACATTCATTATGGGTGGTGATGGTCTAGTGGTTCGGCTTCCAAATACAACACCAGCAGGTTGTGAGTTCAATACCAGGCTGCCACCATTGTACCCCTGAGCAAGGTACTTAACCCTGAGCTGCTCCAGGGAGACTGTCCCTGTAATTAGTTCACTGTAAGTCGCTCTGGATAAGAGCGTCTGCTAAATGACCTGTAATTATGATACGTTTCTCAGTAATTATAGCGACTTTTGGAGCTAGTGCTGGCAGCAACTTAGATTGGAAAAGAGTTGGCAACATTGGGTTGGGTTTTTCGGTTGGATAATTAAAAAAATCCAGCTGACTGCTGGCTTCTCTAATGTTACCTAACTAAGCTTAAATGTACTTGAAGTGTGTGATCAGGGGGAAAAACTTGATCGGGACATCCCTAGTTCAAGGCTTCATTCATAACTTTGAATTCTAAAATCAACATTTGAATGTTGGACAGCCGTTTGTTTATTTCATGAGCTGTGAGAGAGAGAGAGAGAGAGAGAGAGAGAGAGAGAGAGAGAGAGAGAGAGAGAGAGAGAGAGAGACAGAGAGACAGAGAGACAGAGAGAGTTAGAGTTAGAGTTAGAGTTAGAGTTAGAGAGACAGAGAGACAGAGACAGAGAGAGAGAGAGAGAGAGAGAGAGAGACAGAGAGACAGAGAGAGTTAGAGTTAGAGTTAGAGTTAGAGTTAGAGAGACAGAGAGACAGAGACAGAGAGAGAGAGAGAGAGAGAGAGAGACAGAGAGAGTTAGAGTTAGAGTTACAGAGAGAGAGACAGAGAGACAGAGACAGAGAGAGAGAGTTAGAGTTAGAGAGAGAGAGAGAGAGAGACAGAGAGACAGAGAGAGTTAGAGTTAGAGTTAGAGAGACAGAGAGACAGAGACAGAGAGAGAGAGAGAGAGAGAGAGAGAGAGACAGAGAGAGTTAGAGTTAGAGAGACAGAGAGACAGAGACAGAGAGAGAGAGAGAGAGACAGAGAGAGAGAGTTAGAGTTAGAGTTAGAGTTAGAGAGAGAGACAGAGAGACAGAGAGACAGAGAGAGTTAGAGTTAGAGAGACAGAGAGACAGAGACAGAGAGAGAGAGAGAGAGACAGAGAGAGTTAGAGAGACAGAGAGACAGAGAGAGAGAGAGAGAGAGAGAGACAGAGAGAGAGAGTTAAAGTTAGAGAGAGAGAGAGAGAGAGAGAGACAGAGAGAGTTAGAGTTAGAGTTAGAGAGAGACAGAGACAGAGACAGAGACAGAGACAGAGACAGAGACAGAGACAGAGACAGAGAGAGAGAGAGAGAGAGAGAGAGAGAGAGAGAGAGAGAGAGGGAGGGAGAGAGACGGAGAGAGAGAGAATAGTTGGTTAAGGTCCGGCAGGTGGCAGCTGATGGTTGGAACATGAATAAATAATACACCTGCAATAAATTAAACAACAATGAGGACACCTGAAGTCTCCAGCAGAGGGAGCAATAACATACTACGCATGACCAATCATCAGCAGGTGTGTCTGCGACCACCCCCCCTTTTCGTCTCCTCACCTGTCCATAGTTCATTTCCTGGTTTTGTTTCTCCTGGATGGCAGCGACGGTTGCCGTAGCGGTGGCAGTTGCTGTAGCAGCGGCAGCAGCAACGGCAGCGGCAGCAGCAGCCTGAGTGAAGTCAGCCGAACCTCTGGAGCCGCCGGGGTTCGACGGATAACTGAAGATGGAGAGATTAAGGTCATATTTCATATGGAATATGAAATATCTATAATAACTTTGTCTTGATACAGTAAAAAAGTCAGCTTCTTTGTTCATCCTAACTACTGTGATTTGTCTGCCCTGTTAGATAACACTCATTTATTGTATTTCTTAAAAATTAAACTACTTCATTTGGTACTAACTGTAGGGAAGAAACTGACAATTGTTGAGACCGTACACAAAGTAAGTACCAAAAAACAAGATTTTATAACGTTGTCTCATATATAAAGTTTTAGAGACTTAAAAACAATTTAAAATGACTATTATTCCATCATTGGAAACTTTATTCTCAATATTTAATTAAATTGTTAACTGTAATTTACAACTTCACAGAAAGACACATTTTACTTTAAGGATTTTTTTTATACCCGGAAATAACTGGATGTAATTTTTCCCTTTAGTTTGTACCAAAGCATATAGTATTTTTCAGGAATCTTCTGAAGAGGTTACACATCAATTCCTTTTCAGGAAAATATCCAGAAACTAAGGTGCAGTAAAATAAAGTTTTACAAACATATCATTTATAAAACAAAACTACAAACAACTACGCAAAAAACAAAGAGACTCACCTCCCTGTGTACCCCCCCGGTCCTCCAGGATAGCCCCCAGTCGTCCGGCCGTACATGCCCTGGTTCATGTAGCCTTTGTTGGGCTCTCCGTAGCCTTGTTGACCCATGTAGCCGCCGGGCCCGCCGGCCATGCCGGGACCCCCAGGGCCCTGCATCATGGGCCCCCCCGCCTTGGTTGGGCCCGGGCCCCATCACCCCTCCACCCATACCCTGATAAGAGACACAAAATCACACACTTCACACATCTTCTCCCAACTTTGTTTTTCCCCCCATTGATTTACATCTGTCGAAATGATTAATAAATAATTAATCCACTTCATATTTTCCCTCCCGTTTGGTGATGTCATACCTGGCTGGCTGAGGGATTGGTCACTCCCCAGACAGTGGTTACCACGGAGAGGGACCCTGTGGGCTGATTGGTGGGCTGCTGCCAGCTGGATGGGTCATAGGGGTACGAACCCTCACTGTAAACACACACACACACACACACACACAGTCAGCAGGCCTTTCTCATGTGTCAGCAAGAGTGGTGTGAAAATTGTCGGCAAACACTTCTTTGATTTATGCGTGTATCTTAACAACGACATGTATATTCATGCCTTTAATGATAGTGAAGCTGAGAGGTTAGGAAAGGAGGAGAGGACTTGAACCAAAGGTCGGACTCGAACCACGGGCCGCTGTGACAAGGACTGAGACTTTGTATATGGGTCGCCCGAGCTACCGGGTGAGCTACCGGGTGAGCTACCGGGTGAGCTACCGGGTGAGCTACCGGGTGAGCTACCGGGTGAGCTACCGGGTGAGCTACCGGGTGAGCTACCGGGTGAGCTACCGGGGCGCCAAGTCATAGTTCTTCAGGTCAACTTTTCCTAATGAGGAAAATACAGACTACCGCTGCCTGCTGGTATTTCCTCTCACGCAGACGCAGAACGTATGAGCTAGATCAGGGCTCGGGAACCTATGGCTCGCGAGCCATATGGCTCTTTCGATGACGCGATATGGCTCGCAGACAATTTTGAGCTGACATTTTTTAACATGATTAACAAGTAATAAATAATTATACTGTGACATTTTAAAGTAAAACATTTAGCAGCAGATTTTGATTTAGTTCTCCCCTCCTCCGCTCCGTCTCTGACTGTAACTGTGTGCGCACATGTGTGTGCGGAGGGGGGCGGAGCCCTGCCCTTCGCGAAACAGCTGAGGAGAAACTGCGCAAAGCAAGAAGTCCAGGGGTGTCAAACTCAATCACAGAGAGGGCCAAAATTAAGGCATCGTTTCGGGGGTGAAACTTGGAAACTGCAGCGCCCACAGAGTCACTACTTTGCCTTGAGTGTGTCGTTACACTGGAGGTCAATCAGCTCCATTTGGATGTTCACATGTGCTGTTTCCACGTCAACTGCAAACGGGTTGCTGAGCAGTTCATGCGCAGTTGGGAACACAGCAGTGGAGATGGTTTGTCAGTGTTTGGAAACACGTAGTGACCAAAGTTTCCTTGCTGCATCAGAGTCTCCCACCGGCAGCTTGGCGGCACAGACAATGGTAGGGGAAACACTGATACCGCTTTTAGTACTCGGAGACTTGATATACTTAAAACTCAATTTTATTAAATATATGGATCTCAAGGAAATGCATTTAAAAATATTTGGCTTTTATGGCTCTCCCAGCCAAAAAGGTTCCCGACCCCTGAGCTAGTTGGTCGTTGGCTGTAGTCTTTGCAGTGTCCAAATGCGACTTCACGCATTTAAGGGAACTTAAATTCAATTTGTGGTTGTTTTGTATGCAATTCCCCAAACCTCCACACAGAAAGTGATGTCTGGATCAATACATTTAGATTGAGGATGTCTTTTGTTTTGTACAATATTGTAATGGACTTTGACATTGCATTGTTGTCTTTACATAATTCATATGTGGTTTCCAGCATAAGTTGTGGTCTATACCAACTCCCAAAAAAGTATTTTCATAAACTCTTTCCATCGCAAAGTTAGTTACCAAGAGTTGTACTGAAATATTGATTTTCAGATAATTATGTGTGCGTGTGTGTGTACCTGTGTGGGTTATTGGCCAGTCCAGCCTTCATCTGGTTCAGAGGGTTCATGGTGGGAGGGGCTGGAGGCTCGACGGGGTCCAATCAGATAGACAGACAGACAAACTCCTGGAGACAGACAGACAGAGTGGATTAATTATCTAAACAAAACTACATTTCCCTTCGCAGAAGCAATTTGTGGATGACCAAAGAAGAAATAAAACATCAATCTCATATTGTTCCTTCTGATTTCATTTCATTTCTGACTACATGGAAAAAAAGAAAATTAAGCCTTTTAATCTTTCATTCGTTATTAAGCATACCCACAATGCCTTGCAGGACGACCAGCTCAGTCATTTTGCAATAAATAAAATCCCTGTACTCATCTGACTATTGACCTGGAAATAATAGGACCATTTAAAAAATAAAATGTGTTAAAATGAGCTTCTCCTCGACCAGCTACAACCTCCTACATTATGACCCATCAGTAATATTGATCCAATAATAACACCGACATGGGCCAGTCTGCATAATGAGTACTTTTACTTTAAATTATTTCAGTCCTTCTGTACTTTAACATTTTAATGCAGGACTATAACTTATTACAGTATTTTTGTTACTTGAGTAAATGATCTGAATAGTTCCAACAGCACTATTTAATTCACAGAATAATCACCACATTAAAGTTTGGTAAGATTTGATCAGTCCTGACTCCAGTTCTGATTCTGCTTGATGATCCTGGTTCTTATCTTATCCTCTGATTCTTCTCTCATAATTTGAGTCAAAAAATAAACCAAAACAAACAAAGAAGAACGTTTGAGCTGCTGATAAAATCTGGGATGTGATCAATAAAAAAAAATCAAAGGTTTGACTAATGTTTCCTCTCAAAACATTCAGTAAATCAAAAGCTTTAGTGTTTGAGTCTGAGCTTGGACAAGTCACCTGAGAGGCAGCAGGACAGCATCTCTCTCTCACTCACTCACACACTCACACACACACACACCATTTTAGTTAACTAACGATCTGGAAATCACCTCCTACAACAGCAAAGACAACACACAGAGAAGGTTCTCAGTCTGGATATGTTTATCTTTTATAGATGGTAAATGGTCTTAGTGGTGAATTCAAACTAACCCTTTAAAACACTGACATCATATAATAACAAACAAAGTAACCAATCGAGGCAGCGGTAGACCAGCGAGTGCTGTGTTCTGCGAGGTAAAATCACTGTTTTTGTCAACAGAGTCCGGTGGCTTTGAAGACAGCAGAGATAACGGCTTCAGTTTCCCGTCACAAAGGGCTGTCTGACAGCAAGGTAAAGCAGTGAAAATATTCTACATATAGCGTACACTTGAACTGATATTGATGTTCTAGGTGGCTGGAATAAGTTTTGCTGCTGCCCCCGTCTACAGCAGTTCATTGCTTAGCTTCCTGCTGGTACTCCTGTCTGCTTCTCATAACTGCCATCTACTGCAGGTAATACACTGACTTTCGATCTGTACCTCATGCAACCCCACTTCAAAACATTCCAACTAGCCCTTAAACATTAAAGTTTTTTGATGTCTGAAAGAATGCGTAGTAAACAGCAGAAAACATGATTTAATGGCGATTCATTTATTTATTGAAAGGTTATTTTCTATAGAGACTTAGCACGCTATGACGAACGCGACCAGCCGGAAACATTAGCATGTTTGTTTGATATGGTCAGAATAAACTGGTGAACTGAGATTAGTCTACTTTGTCTTGAAGTTCTGTGTGTGGGACTTATTACTGTTTACTACAGAACAAATCACTGAACATTATAGCTGGGTGATGAGTTTTAAGTACGTTTATGTGGATATTTTTCCAATAATGAAAACAAAGAGATGCAAAATCACATACAATTTTAAAAATTCAATAATCAAAACGTTAAATGCAATTAACTACCACCCAGTGGTCTCTGGCAGTGATGAACCTCCAGAGAATGATCAGCTGAATCGTCAGCTTCCCTCAGCTTTACGGAGCTTATCGTAAATTTCAGCTTATTGTTTATCTGTCCGGCACACAACTTTACTGTTCTGGTTCACTCTCACAGCGCCGTTTTCAGAGAAAGAATCTGTTTAAAAAAGCCAATGTACTTGACCTGCTCAGCAGCAAACAGACGCAGTCAGAGACTACCTGGTGAACAGATTGGCAAATTTAGCAGCTAACGAGACACATATTTCCCCCAGGAGTTGGAAGAGACCGATAACAGAGCTAAAAGAGAGAAAAATTGGAATTACATTCATCAGTGTTTATGTTTTAATACCAAATTACACTACCGAATATTACTGATCAGAAAATAAAGCAACTGTTGAACCATCAGATGACAGAATGCTGAATTAAATCAATAAAAGTATTGATGAAGAATGTTCTCTGCCGAGTGGTTTTCCACAAAGTAAACAAACAATACTTGAAAAATATATATAATTTGTAAATAAAATCTGTTATAAAACTTTATTACTATTCTTTTTATTTTTATTTATCTTTTTAAATCAAAGAATAAAAACTAACAAATGAATGAATGAACAGTTTTAAATAAAAAACTAAAATGTATGATAAACCAACAGCAGAGTCCGGTGACTCACTCAGTTTCAGGATTATTCAACATTCCTGAATGTTACTAATTCATGTTACTAATACTGTCATTAAATGCAGCATCATCCCCTTCATCAAGCTGATATCTGGATTTCATCTGAATGAAACCTGTGTTTCAACTGAAACTATGGGGTGTTTAATAAAACGATAACACATCACAGCAAAGCTCTCAGAATACTGCAGTATTTTTACTTTTACTGAAGCTTCAGAATACTTTCTCAGTCATTGGTTACCTGCAGGTGGAAGTTAAAGATAAGCGTTGTTGCCTTGATCAAACACGCACACACAAGCCGAAAAGAATACCAGCGTCGCTGTTGCGGCTGGGAACAATCTAGGGGGATACTTCTTCCTCTAATAAACCATCTTAGAATGTACATAAACAGTACAGACAGCAGTTTACAGACAGCATATTAAACAAAAAAACAGCCACTTGACAGAATTAGTTATCCACAGCCAATACACTCTACTGACTGACAATACAAAACATGTCTGGAGTCACTTTTGCTGGGCGTGTAGCTGCTGATAAAGGTCACATTTAATTGCCAGATTTGTGAATGTACTTTGGTATGACGTTCACTATGAGACAGAAACAGACAGAGAGGAAAACAGGAAATATTCAGTGCACTTCTTTCATGAAAACTGAAATACTGATTCAATTATGTTCACTTACTATTTCTTTATTTTAGAGCTGCAACAATTAGTCAGTAACTCAATCAGCTGGCACACAGGCACGCTAGCTGTTCTATTTGTCTTTACCTACTAAGTCATTATATCCACATTACTGATGATTATTTGTTTCCATTTTTTGTGAAAGCACCTATCGCATCGTCAAGTAGTGCAATCTCACACGCCCCAAAAACATGCATACTACAATAACAACATTTGAGCCAAACATTGTGCCTTTTTTGAAAACCTCAAAAGAAGCTTTGAATGTAAAAAAATTCATTACATTCGGTACAGCCCAACAACTATACTGTCTATAGTACTACTTATTTTTTAGTCTTTTTACACTCAATAATCCAAACTCACTAACCTTTGACCAAATAACTGAATTAAACGATACCAACTCAGCCAGACAACTTTTACCAAAAGAACCTGACCCCGCAACCCGGTGACACCCGAGTCATGTGACTGACATGATTACCTGCTGTCGCTATTTTATTAACCTGTTCCCCAGGGCTCAGTGGTGAGTCTCAGTATAAAACATTACTTCATAAACATTAGTATAAACATTATGAATGGATTTGACTGGAAATCAAAAATCTGATATTTTAATACTTATCATATTATTTTTTTTTAGATGTGAAATAACCACCTGTGCCATTATGTTGGAAAACTGTATAAAAATAGGGCACCTCTCACATATTTCTTGGGTTTGTCCACTCATTTTCGAAAAGAGGTAAAGAAGAAATCGACAGTATGAAGCAGATGTCCCCTTAGATTCATTGTTATTTTTGTACCTAAAGAGAGATATGGCACCGATCAGAGGTACATGATACTTTTACTGATTACCAAAGGATAACTGAACTGGAAGAATGCAAATCTATTGTATATGTATCAATGTTTTATTTATTTATTATATAGCATTCTATAATATTTTCTTTACTAATGACACATCAATATCAATCCAATCTTTTTTTTAAAAACAATGTCATGCATTTCCTTTACATCAATACCCCTAATAAAAATGTTGTTTTATTGAACAATGTCTTCATCTACACATCCTTATTTCTCTGCTCAACAAGCTAAACTGTATCCAACATTTACAATACAATAATAATAATAATAATAATAATAATAATAATAATAAGTGTCTGAATTGGCCTATACAGTTTTTAGCTTTTTGTTAATAGTTATTGTTGAAGGAAAGAAGAAAACCATCAATACAACAGCTGATTCATAACTTCTCAACAATAATGTCCTTCAAACAATCTATAATAATAATTTTAAAAAAAGTAAAGTATTATACACGTGTCAAACTGTGCATTATGTGTATAAACTTAACTGTTTTTTTACTGTCTGCCTGGCCTTCAAACTACCAACCCCTCCTACCATGAGCCTTGTGCACGCTACACACGCACGCGCATGGTATAATGTTATGGCTAATAATTAAAACAATAAAACGAGATAAACCGGGGGTGGGAAGGTTGTCCCCGTTATCTTGTCCTCATGTATCAGTTTCGGTGAAGTGAACCTCTCTTACAAAATGACAGAGTCAGAGAAGACATTTTGAGATTCCTTGTAGTGTTGCAACCAGGTAAAGAAGCTAATGCTAACATGCTAATGAGGCTTCTCATTGCTATATGGGTAACACCACTGTTAGCATTAGGATGCTAACGAGACGACAACAGTCAAATGAGTCTAAAATCAGACTCAAATATTCCACAGAACACAGTTATTCAACTTGTCACGAAGCAAGAACTTAAACGGCAGATACAGTGTGTTAAATGTACCGCGTTTATTGACATTGTATTACCATTTCACAGCAAGCTAGCCTGTTAGCATAGCTAGCACCAACTGGCTGTGACAATGGAATGCTACGAGGCTAACAGTTAGCCACCAGCTATCTTCTTCCTCCAACACAAAACATTAGCGAACATGTGGATCGACACTGAGCAGCCCGGTCGGTGGTTTAATTATCGTGTTAATTAAAACGTATTAAAACGGTATCTCACACACGGACACTGTGAGCAGAAATTTTGTTTTTCCACACATCCGACTTACCTCCTCTACTCCCCGGTGTCCGAGCCCTGCTCCGGGCTCCGCAGTCTGGGCTCCGCAGTCTGAGCTCCTCCGGGCTTTCGGGGCATCAAGGAACGAGCGCACCCAAAGCCACCACCACAACCGGGAGAAACCGGTTCAAATACGACCCAAAATACCCACAAATGTCCCGATAGAATCCTGCACGGAGGCCGAGAGAGATTCAACACAAGAGTCCTGGCTGTAACTCCAGCCAGCTAGCATTCCCTGCCGTCGGCCTCTGCGTCTGATTATCCGGCTTCAGGAGGCGACACCATCCCCCGCAAGCAGCTCCGGGATGATTTAAGTTGAAATAAATAGAAATATAACATTAATTACTACTGTTAACTGTGTGGAGTTTGACGTTAGCTTCAGTGTGTTTCCTCTGCATTGCTACCGGTGGAGAAATCAGGCAAGCAGGGGGAGAGGAGAAAGCAGCTCAGAGAGAGAGAGAGAGAGAGAGACACACACACAGACAGGAAAGGAGAGAGAGAGACACTCATACAGACGAGAGAGAGAGACAGAGAGAGAGAGAGACAGAGAGAGAGAGAGAGAGAGACAGGGAGAGAGCGAGAGACACACACACACACACACACACACACACACACACACACACATACACAGACAGCGAGAGAGAGCGAGATTCCTGCACTGACCATTTGCACTGGGCTGATCTCCGTACATAGACATGCTGTATTTAAAGGTTTGTGTTCTGTATACATTACAGAACACAAACCTTTAAATACATTTCTTAACAAAAAAATGTTTCAGTGTTTATACAGTTCTCACTTCTTTGTATTTGTATTTTTAACAGAAATGTCTATATATATATATATATATATATATATATATATATATGTTTTTTATATATACATGAATTTTACTTTTGTGTATCTTAAATGAAGAGTGACAAACGTTCTTTGTATAATTTCTTGAGATTTGGGGGGTTGAATGAGAATTGTTAACATAATGTGCATTAGACATATCACACATTGTAGGTTCTACACCTAAATTAAATATCTGGCATTGCAGATAGCATTTAGAAAAATGATATTAAAAAAAAGAAATAAAAAGAAAACATAATTTAACAGTTAAATATATAAACTAAATCACCTCAATGACATCCTGCTGGCCTTTTTCACAGGTTTCCACTTTTCCCCCAATGACCTTTAGTGAATACATTGTTTGCATTTTGTTTAAATAATATGAAAATAGTAGGGACTGGTTAGTGACGGATCTAAAATTTGTCAGGCGGGTGTGTTTCTGGTGGGGGTATTTAGACTCGTAGAAATCCCAACTACAACTAATGTGAACAAATAAAAAATCCTAAATAAATACATGTGGTCAAAAATCTAATTATAAATTCAGGGTTCGTACAGCTTTTAATAGCAACATTCAAGCAGTTTCAAGGTACACATTTCCAGACTCACAAAGCCTTTTTCATTACATCTACATCTTTACTCAGATGCAATTGCAAAAATGTAAGTTTACAGAATTAATTTATGCCCACACTACAGCCATCAATGTATATTTGACTTTGAATATTTAATGTACTTATTAACTGTGGGTTTCTTTTAATCATGATTATTATATTAAAATATGTTTTGGTTAACAGGAGTGATTGTGTAGATGAAACACCAGCATTTTACAAGGAGTATTCTAATTCAAGCATGTTCCTAAACTTGAAAACATAACGATTGAAGTTAAACATTTTCCAAACTTTCAAGACTTTGTATAAACTCTGTAAATAACACTCAAATGGAGGTTTTAGTTTGGAAGGTACATATCATGTGGTACTACAGGTAATGTGGTTAGAACCAAGAAAGACATGACATTTTCTTAAATTTAGAAAGAAATATGTGGACGGCAGAGGAACTACACTGGAACTGCTTTTGTCCTGATACAAATATAACCTATAAAAAAAACCTCATTTTAAAAAGCATTAGAAAAAGGGTCAAATGTACTCAAACACGTACACGGAAAACATTGTGTCCTGCAGTTTCATCCTACATAGTGTATGAGCATATTTTACAGATTGATAATTGATCATTATCTTATTTCTAATGCATATTAAAATAAAGGCAGCAGCAACAAAAATAACAAATAATGACCTAAAAAACCTTTTGGTATTTTGTTATTTATAAAATAAATGTAATGTAAATAACAGGACTCGCACAGTAAAGAGACGGAAGCAGCAGCTCTTCAGTACATACAGTATTCTTTATTGAATGAAGCAAAATAATGAAGAGAATTAAAATCCCCTATTATGAAAATAAATAAATCATTTTCTTTGTCTCACAGAAGCCCAGAACACCATCTGCAGCAGCCGATTTCATCTTCTGTTGTCGTTTTATTTTCTGTTTCAAAACCAGGAGATTTCATTTCCTGCTGACAAGAGTTCATTCAGCTGAAACACGAAGTACATAATAAAAACATGAGACGCTCCATTTTGGCACGAGATAAACGCTCGCGAGAGACAAGGAAAGAAGCCGAGGGGTTAAATCATAATCAGCAGTGCATTTGGTTGAGCTCATGTAGGGACGCCTGATGGTACAGACCGCTGCCATTTTATTCCCCAGAGATATTTTGTCAAAGTTAAACAATTAAAATCTCAATGTGCGAGTTAAGTGTTGCCATGGTGACACATTACAGACTTTTCTTTTTTTTAACAAGCCAACACACCTGCTGAAAGGCAAGAAAACCCTCCACCTGCTGTAGTGATTCCACTCACTGTTCCAGCTAGCCGGGCTCCCATTCGTTTTCAATGGGGAGCGCTAACGATGCTAATGAGCCATTTATTAAAAACTTAAAGTAAAATATTTCCTGCAATGTTTCAGGTGACGTAGAGATGATGGGGATGATGACGTGATAACTTCTGACCTGCTGTTACATAAAACGGCTGGAGTGTGTGTGTGTGTGTGTGTGTGTGTGGACGGAGGAAGGTGTGTGTGTGTGCGTTTGACCGTTAAACTCAGCTTCTCCAGTCAACTGATCTGCAGCAACTTTGCCTTCTAACAGTTTATTTCATGTTGCCTCATGTCTCGACTCAGACACTCGAGCCACGCGTGGCGAGTATTAAATCTGCAGCACAGAACATCAGACTACATTCTTGTAGTTCACTTTTTTTCTGTCATGCCCTCCTGCACAGAAGTCTGATGTATTTTAATCAACTAATACGCATGAAAATGCAGGTTAAAATGCTCAAACTGTCAGAGTGTTAAGACATAAACGACAAATCTCTCCCGTTATATTGATAGTGAATTTAACAGCAACATAAGCTTTGTCGTCTGTTGGATCTTCTCAATAACTATCTCTGTCCATCTTATACATTTGTTACCGTGGATCACCTTTAACTTGAGGCTCTTTGTACTTGTTGTCCTGTCTGGATAAATCATGTTGTTATTACTCAATGTACGAGTTTATATGGTTTACAGTATCACATACTTGATATCAGCAGTAGTATTGAGCCTGATGTATCCTGTGTTAAAGCATGTTGAGGCAACTTGTTGCTCAGAAAGTTGTTGTGTTGCCTGTGGTGGAGTTGAGTCCGATGCTGATGCTGTACTACTGAACACAGTACTAATACAGCACACGGAGTACTCCTATGACAGATGATGTTTGTACTGCAGTAGTACACAGTGTACTCCAACGCCACAGTACATCGATATACTAACAAATGAGTATATTAAAGTATGCAGTAATCAGCACAATGTGTCTGCTACATTAATACTAAATACTGGTGCCATAATAAACACACTGCAGGGCGGTCACAGGTTTACTGAAATAAGAGGTCAAAGTAACAAAGTTTCTTCAGAAAAAAAACTTGAATATTCTCCGAAATGATAAAATCTTCAGAGTTATTTCTCGGAATATTCGGTCATTTATTATAATTGTTTTACCTATAAGCAGTTGTAAGTTCCAGTCTATGTGTTGCCGTTTGTAACTGGACTTCAGTAAATAAACACAGAGTGTAAACTTAGTGATGTTCTGTATGTAGTACTTTTTGTAGTTGGGATAAAGTAAAGTGTGTACTATGAAGTATGCAATACTTGAGTACTGAGTAGTACACAATGTTTACTGACTGAAGTAAGCTGTGTGCAGTATTTGTAGTATGCAGTATTACAGTGTGTGTGTGTGTGTGTGTGTTGATGCAGTTTGAATGTCACAACTGAAACCAGGAAGGTCGGGGGTGTATATCAGGTGTTGCAGGTCAGAGGCCAGAGGCCAGAGGTCACAGGTCTACTGCTGATCTTTGAACGCGTCCAGGCCGAAGGCGTTGTCCAGTAAGCGCTGCAACTCCATCAGGTGAGCTTTCTTGTTTCCCGTCGCCGGTGCTGCAGCCGGACCTCTGCCAGCATACCTGAGACACAGAGAGGGGTCAAAGGTCAAATCGCCCTGAGCTGCCACTGATTGATACTTAATCAGGGTTCCTACAGCTTAGAGAAAGTTAGATTTAAGACTCTTGAAATGACACTTAAGACCAACTTCACAATAATCAAAACACTTGCAGCCTGGTACCGGTTTCAGCCAATTTTCTTATTGTATTTGTGTCGTTTCCAGCAAGGCACACACCTGCTCATCCGCTCTGAGCATCTCGGCCGCAAACAAAACATGTGTGTTGTTGGTTCAACTATCCTGATCTGCGTGACGTTAAATAATTTACCGAATGCCTCTCGAATTCAGTAAATTATTTAAATAATAGACGTTACTAATTATTATTAAAAATGAAACATAAAACCCTTTTTTTTTTTTTTAATGCCTTTTACGACTTTTTAAGGATCCGCAGGAATCCTGGTAATGTTGATGATAAGGATGATTACCAGACAGGTTTGGCTCTCTGGATGGTGGTCCTGATGCGAGGCTTCACGTAGTCATAGTAACCCTGGTTCTTGTGCTCCTCCTGACACCAAACCAGATCGGCGTTGGCAAAACGCTCCGACTCCGACTTCACCTGATCGAATGGGAACGGAGACAGCTGGAGGGAGAGGGGGGGAATATTATTTAAAGAGGTACTGCACACTTAAACATGTTTTTTGAGGTGTTAACTAAATGCTATGACTCTGCTGTGATGACACACAATATTGACATTTCTTACTAAATATATAAAACATTAATACATCAGTATTTCATGGGTTGAAAATGGTTTTAAACGCCATCAACTGTTTTAAATCAGCCCTTGCGAGCACAATGCTGACAGAGTCAATCGGGTGGGACTTATCTATGTCATGAAATTTATATTTAATGTTAACACCCTCTAATGAGAGGCCACTGAGCCCACTCCTGCCTCCCACATCCGCGCCCTCACCCCAGGAAGACAAAACGTCTCCTCGTAGTGAAACTGTACTGTACGTGACACCACACTGTTTGTGTGTTATTATGCGTTTGTGTATTTTAGTGTGTGTGTGTGTGTGTGTATACCTGCTCCATGCGTGCGATGGCCACAGTTGCCTCCATGCCTCTGTTCTTCCTCTCTTTGACCAGCTCGTAGTAGACCTTGCCTGTGCAGAAGATCAGACGCTTCACCTCCTCCGGACTCTCCGACGCCAAGCCTCCTTCTGGGATCAACCTCTGGAACTGAGTTCCTACAGGAGAGAGAGACACTGAAGGTAAGACTGAGAGCGTTTGAGGTCTTTGTTATTATTATAACCATTAATAATAACGATAATAATATTAATGATAATAATAGTACCAGGCAGCATCTCGTCAAAGTTGGATCTGGCCTCTGGGAGACGCAGCAGAGATTTGGGAGTGAAGACAATCAGCTGGAGGGACAAACAGGAAGTTTATCATCTCAAATCATGACTTTAAAAATAAAAGTCATTTAACAACAACAATACTGAAGTATAAAGAGCATTTCAGCAACAAAACAGAAACTTTATAAAGGAAGAGAATCTGTGAAGATTTATCAAGAGGCTCGGATCAGCAGTTCAGAGCGCAGGTTTTATTTAAGATTTGAGTGTGGAAACTGGTGGAGGAGGTTCTTACTGCTTCAGTTAAAGTAGTAAATCCACAGCGTGGAAAAGGTTTTAGTAAAAAAATATACTTTAGGTACCAAAAGCAAAAATAGTCATTCTACAGAATGGCCCATTGAAGAACAATATATCATATTATTTAATTAATTAATTATGATTAATATCATAAATTAATGATGTATTATTGTGTTCGTCACTTTAATGCTGCAGCTGGTAAAGCTCATTCTTATTACTTTATGTTAATGTTCATTTCTTGAAGGAAGACTAATGAGCTGAAAACTGGATGGTTTCCATCGGTGCATCTCTCGTTGATTTGAATTTTGTATTCAGAATTAAAATGAAAACTGTGTGTGTGTGTTTCTCACAGGCTTCCTGTATGGGAGGAGGATCTGTCGTCTGAGGACATGGAAGTAGTTTCCAGGAGACGAACAGTTCACCACAATCCAGTTACAGTCGTAGAGCTGTTGCACCGCAAAGTCCTCTGTGAGGGTCTGAGAGAGGAGGAGGAGAAGTTTTACAACAAACATGTAGAAAGGTCTCACCTGGAAGTGAAGGGTCATCTGTGAGACCCTAACTTACACTTTCATAATGGAAGCTGGGACAGAGGAGGTTTTTAAAACCACCACATGGAGACAAAGAGCAGAGTTTGGAGTTTATATTGTTTGTTTGTTGCCAAATGATCCTGTTTTTAAGTCATTATGGCAGAGTCATTTAAAACTCAAATACATTTTAAAGTAGTTATTTATAGTACCTATTTCTTTATTTCTAGTGATATTCTGAACCAGAAGTGCTGTTTTTGTGAATACTTTTAACAGAGACTATTATTAGAAACATTATAGTAAAAACACTAATGAATGAGGCCCAATAGTTATCTATCCTAAACACCTTCATTATTATGTTCCTGCTTCAGGCCAAGAAAGTGAAAAAAGACGGCCGGTCTTACAGATGCAATGTGTGGAGAAACTCACCTATGTGGTCAGAGGGAAACCCAAAGATTCTGGATACTGGTATGTATGACTGTATGTTTTATTATGTATGATATTAAAAAAACAATGAATATAATGTTAATGCCTTCAGAAATCTAATAAGTCTGATACTGTAAACTCATCCCCATGTGGGATTAAAGAAACTGATGGTTCAAACAAATAAAAATGATTATGAGCTGTGGCAACATTGAGAATGACATCTTCAGAGGACACACGTATCTGAGACACTCGGCGCAGTGAGGGGCTCAGTTGGTAGAATCTGGCTGAACTTAAAACTGCAGTACAGATCCACACTCCCACAATAATTGAAATTGTAGGCTGAACAATACGCCGTCAAATATGTAAAATCACACGTTGTCCTGAACAGCCATACAGTCGCCTCCTGACAGAGGAGCAATATATTAAAGACGCCATGACGTCTGCATGTTGGAGTTTCCTGCTGCAGCTTAACGACTCATGGTTGGAAAGTGAATTCTTGTGATCTCAAAGTGCTCAGAAGCCAAAACAGCAGTTTTACCGGCATGACGTCGGGGTCATCGTTGCACATCTGGAGGAATCTCTCTGGACGAGCTGAAGAATGTTCCGGGCCCTGCAGACACAAACAGTCACACTTATTAACCTCTTCAAAGTCTGACGGCAGGCCTGCTGCTATTCTGACTTTCCCAGACTCAGATTTAAAGTTGAAGATAATGGTTTCATAAGGAACCCAATGGGACCGACCAGGTGCATCTTGAAACAAGGAGCCCGTCTTATTTACCATGCTTTGTGGGCACGTTAATGTCTATACGACCAACGTGTTTATGATTCAATTGTTTACTAGAGCACAAAGTAATTCATAGATCTAGCCTCTTAATTTTGTTTAGAAAGTGCAGCGGATTGATGCATTCAAGTACGCACTAACGTTGCAGAACTGCTTTCAGGTCCTACGATGCACTTCACTATGAGGCTTACCCCCCTGGAGATTGTAAAGCTGCCTTCACATGGTAGGAAACTCTGTCTGCGCTCACCGCCAGGTGCGGCAGGGCCTTGAGATGAGATAAGATAAGCTAGTTTTAGTTTTGTTTCTATGGTTACCTACCCTGCATGCCTCTGCCGCTTCAAACAGCTGTTATCTCATTGGTTGCGCTTTGAGAGGCCAGCGGCAATCGAGGTCAAAGTTGAAATAATTAGAACTTTGAGCGCAGAGCTGTTATAGTGCTGATCAGCAGCTTAAGGCTTTATTATCTGATGTTTTAATGATTCTTTTTACTGTTTTTAGTTCCTTGTTTATTGGATATGTATTTCATAATGATAAGTTGAAGCAAACAAGTCTCTATAATAAAGCCAGAGATGTCTGTATTCAGCCTGTAGTCCATAATGTTCACACAAAGCTGTGATACTGACAGAAACACAGCTGTGTGTGTGTGTGTGTGTGTGTGTGTGTGTGTGTGTGTGTGTGTGTGTGTGTGTGTGTGTGTGTGTGTGTGTGTGTGTGTGTGTGTGTTCCTCACCATGCCCTCCATGCCGTGCGGGAGCAACAGCACGATGCCGTTCTGTCTGACCCACTTGGCCTGACCGGGACAGATGAACTGGTCGATGATGCACTGAGCCGTGTTGTGGAAGTCTCCGAACTGAGCCTCCCACAGGATCAGAGAGTTGGGACTCGCCATCGCAAAACCCAACTCAAAGCCTGCAGACACACAGAACACTATAACTTTAGTTTACAAGAAAGGATATATAACATTTATCTGCAGACAGACAGAAGGTCAGACATTTAGTTTAGAAGGAACTAGCTCACGGTCTACAAAATAATGTTAATGATTAACATTATATAATGTTAATCTGCAGACAGATTAGAGTGTTTCCCCTATATTCATGCACCGCCGCTGCTGCATGATGAGCGCTGCTGCTAAAAGTTCATGATCATTAATATAAATCATCTCCTCTCTCTTGTTTCACAGAGTGAAAGTTGCGCCTATTAGGAGTTCACACTATTGTGCCCTGGCCAAATGTCACACACACACACACACACACACACACACACACACACACACACACACACACTGGAATAAGGTAATAACAGGAATCGCAGGCAAACCAGCTTTAAAAGTGACGTATTTGCTTCTTAAATAAGTGCCGTGGTTCATGTGGAGTTCAAAAAGTAGCGGATAAATATTTTGAGTATTAACTGATAAATTATTAAACGTTAAATAAAGTGGTACATTTGAGAAGTGGTAGAATGAGCGTATGATGCAGTCGGAGAGCGGAGGCCCACAGTCTTGGTCTTTGAATAAAAGATGTAGAAACGTTTATCTGCAGCTCAAGAGAAACACTGAAGAAGCGGCAGCAGACGGTTGGACTTACCCAGGACTCCGTACTCAGACAGGGAGCTGTTGCAGACGGTGTACGGCGCCTGGTCAGGAGAGAGGTGGTTCATGGGAATGCAGATCCTCTTATCCACGTTCTGGTCATGGAGGACGTGATGACGGTGGCTGAAAGAGGACAAACGGCTTCAGTTTCAAGGACGACTTTAAGAACACTGAACTCTTCTTCTTTAGTTTAATCTTATCTCTTTCTGTCTCTCGGGAACTTAACAATTGGTCATCCGGAGTGTCACAAACCCTGAACCAGTAAGAACCAGCAAGAACCAGTAAGGGGTTTCCACTGTGTCTAAAAAACCAGAACACTTCAGTACAACCCCTCCATCTTCTCATTCTAATATAGATACCAAGCCATAATGCTATAACGAGTACAATGGTGAGGTACTTTACTCGAGTAAAGAAAGTGGACAACTCCAGTTCTGAGGTCTTAACACTTCTTTCCAACACTGAAGTGGAAATGTTGCAGAAATGTCTAAGGGAAATGTATTTAAACTATTCATATACATAATCTATAGTTTTGTACTCATGTTGTTTAGTTTAGATTACTGATGCTGAACAAGGCAGAAAGTGACCAGTGATTATCTTCACATGTAGACAGATTCATTCTGTTGTGTATTGCTGAGTGTGGCTGCATTTCTTTCCTCCAGAGTACCTGACCTTGGACTTAGTATTACCTCTTGAGCAGAGCTGGAATGTAGGTCCAGGAACAGTGGAAACAAAAACAGAAGCCGAGCAGTGGACACACCTGAAGTACTGGGGGGTTTACCTGAACGTGCCTCGCTCCACGTCCTGTCCCGACAGTCTGATGTGGGTTCCCTCCTGCAGCAGCGATCCAAAGGCCATGTACTCTCCCA
This sequence comes from Cottoperca gobio, assembly GCF_900634415.1. NCBI lineage: Eukaryota > Metazoa > Chordata > Actinopteri > Perciformes > Bovichtidae > Cottoperca > Cottoperca gobio. The sequence goes on along the minus strand of NC_041363.1, from coordinate 26,680,113 downwards.
GAGCCCAGTCCACGGTCCGGTTACGAATCATCTCGGCTCGGCTCTTCAGGATACGACTCAGACCTGAAACAACAAATCATGGTCACCGAGGCAGGATGCATCTTTTATCAGCATTTATATGATTGCAGAGGATTTACTGAACTTTCTATTTTGCATCAGGTGTAATGCAAAAAATTAATTCTGATTCATGAAAGAAAAACTTGACACAGTCCTGAGCTGAATCCTAAATCTTTTGATTGACAGATGATGTACACCACTTCTATGTGGTGTATACTGTTAACCTTCTATCTCCACCTGAACATCCTCTGTCTCCCACCCCTCAAGGGGGGGTGTTGGTAAGAGGTTAAGTATTTAAAATATCACATCCACTGATTTATGGACATGGAGGGAATGTGATTTGTTTCTTTATTACACTGAAGGTGAACAGTTAGCAGTTACACAAGGGTCAAACATTTTGCATTTGGTTCATCGCTCATGTTGTTTTGGAGATGTCCGAAAATAACTGTGGAAGAAATGAAACAAATAGAGTTCTAAGGTCCCTTGTTGGTACGTTACGGGTCATTTCTTTGAAGAACGTGAGATGGTAAGCAACAGATCGCTGGTTAAAGTGGCATGTTTTTGTCTGCTTTAACTTATTATGAAGTAAATGTTGACTGCACGTTGGAATGTTTGTAGAATAATGAAACCATCTTCGTTTAGATTGGTTTTCTTTAAGCCTCGTTTCCACCATGCAATTCTGTCAACGGGTACAAACTCCCGAGGGAAACGAAGGCTTCATTTACGGCACAAAGCCGAGGAAAACAGAATGCAGTGTGTCCTGCTCAGTGTTGCCAAATGAAAAGTTGTCTCTTGCCACATTAAAATACTGTTAGTAGCAAGTAAATAAGCTTCTGAAGGATCTGATGAGGGACCCTGAACCAGGTCAAAGGACTAATGGTTAGTGTTAGTTGTAGAAATCTCCTTAATGAAAAAACTGACGCATCTTGAAACTACAAGAAGCGCAACGAGAAGAAAAATGGTAGGTATGCATTTTTATGTTACCGTCATTGTATAATGTTTTGCCAATAAAGATGTATTCAAAAAGTGTCAGACCTCCGTGGATGGTGAAGTCCTCCACAGGGACGGACGAGGCCACACCTCCGATGTGGTTGAGGTTTTCCTCAGTCAGACCGGTCGAGGGGCAGCTCATGGACTTTGGCTGTCCGTCCAGAGTGAAGAAACCTGAACAACAAGAGTTCAACACGTTAACAGCCGCACAGAGAACCACAACCTCAGGTCCTCACCCAGAATGAGAGCAGGTTGCACATGTGTACCGCAGCTTTCTTTCTGCAGGTCTATTCATTGTGTTTGAAGACAGTATTCATAAAAAGATAGATGTAATCTTTTCCAATATTCACAACTTTATCTTCACTGCTGTCAAAAAACAGTTTGCTCTGCTGCAAGGGAGGCACGCACTGACAAGTTATATTCATTAAAGAAAGTTCATTTATAAACTCATTTAATCCCACGAGTCACTTTATTCTAATTGAGGATTTAGTTTGAAGATTTAAAAAAATATATAAAATATGACAACAGACATTTAAAACATTAATCGAAGCTTGGATTGTACATTTTCTTTATTTTGGATACAGATTTGGTGAAACGAATGTGCTTGAAGTATCCAGTTATCACACGTTTCTGAATCCTCTACAATCAAACGCTGATTAATCAGAGTGAACATAAACTAAAGAACGGAGGTTGCATTAACTGAATATTTCCCAATTATTCTCAACAATGATGGAAAGATCTGAAGGCCGTCCATCTTTTTGACGGATTAAAACACTGAAGAGCTACGGACCGCAGGCTATGGAGCGTCTCCTCTCTGAAGTGCCGCTGGGGCAGAAAGAGCGCATGCCGATAGTTTTCCTCCTGGGGAAGACAGTGCTTGCAATATCGGGAAATTAAATCCCATGTTCAGAGTCTCGCAGACTTTTGATTATAGTTTGTTATTTGGCACAAATGTTACCCAACTTCAAAACTTTGGCTGACGTGGCGCTGGTGCTCAGTCTCATGTGTGTCAGCAGACGGCTGCGCTTTATGATATGCATTTTTATCATAATATTTGTTTAATTATTAAAATGACAGGTAATAATATGATTATGACGTACATTTTTACAACCCTGTCCGTCGATATGAAGGACAACTAGAAAGACGCAACCCCTGCTCTGGTAAACGCTGCCAAGGAGTAAAGAAAGACACAGATCCCCCCCCTCACCAGGCCAGGGGGAGTCCAGCCAGTGCTTGATGTGGAGGATCTTCTCATCTTTAGAGCGAGCGTACGCTTCCTCACAGATCTTGTCATATTTGGCAATCTCCTCCTGCAAACAGACAGAAGAGACGACAAGAGAAGAGTTTATTCAGTCTTTCATCTCCCAAATGTCTCTCTGCCTCGTACGTTCTGACTGCACCGTACAAACTCCGCAGGAACCTTTCTGGAAGCATTTTAAGATGCGATTACTTACAAACATAAACCTTAAGGCATAAACTTTATTCACACACACAGCAGTGTCAGCAGGACAGACATTGTTTATTGATGCTTAAAATAAGATTTCAAACATGTAGTGTGACATGCTGACCAGTCGAGATGTAAAGAGCAGAAGTCTTCTTCACTCACATCAGAGTCATTTCAGAGACTATTTTTGGATTGATCTGGAATCTCACTTTGATTCATTTCAATATTCTATATGCAAAAATAACAAAACAAAAAAATCAACAACAAAAGGAACTTGTTCCTTAGTCAAACTATTTGGTCGAAAAGGAGCACAAAGGTCCTTTTGTCCTAAACGTCAGCTGTGCTAATGTCCAACAGTGACATTCATTTATCCAGGTCATGAACTTAATGTTCGCTGCTCTTTCCTCAAGAGCTGAAATGTTTTACAGAAAACTGAGGAGACGAGAAGTGAAACCAACAGCTGTTCTTACTTGGAAGTATCCTGAAGAAGAAGAAGAAGAAGAAGAAGAAGAAGAAGAAGAAAGAAGAAAGAAGAAAGAAAGAAGAAGAAGGAAGAAGAAGAAGAAAGAAGAAAGAAGAAAGAAAGAAGAAGAAGGAAGAAGGAAGAAGGAAGAAGGAAGAAGAAGAAGAAGATTGTTACCTCGTACTCCTGCCGGGTCACGGCTCCCTCTGCGATCAGTTTCTCTGCATATTTCTGCAGAACCGGTTTCTGCTTCTTGATCTGTTTGTACATCAGCGGCTGAGTGAACATCGGCTCGTCCATCTCGTTGTGACCCATCCGACGGTAACACACCTGCACGCACACGCACACAGGTAAATCTCTCACACGTCTCTGTAGAGTTTTTAACTGAAAACATGAGGGATGAAACTGACCAGGTCGACCACCACGTCCTTGTGGAACGTGGCCCTCCACTCAGCAGCCACCTTACAGACGTAGATGACGGCCTCTGGGTCGTCAGCGTTGACGTGGAAGATGGGAGCGTTGACGACTCGAGCCACGTCGGTTGGATACGGAGACGAGCGAGACCCACGAGGATCTGTGGTGAAGCCGATCTGGAGACACAAGGTTACTGCTCAGTCAGCTATCTGCCCGTTTATCACAGTGTGTGTTCGTTCTACGTTGGTTTGTGTTTGTTACCTGGTTGTTGACAACGACGTGCACGGTGCCGTGCGTGGTGTAGGATGGCAGGTCAGATAGGTGGAAGGTTTCATAGACGATACCCTGACCTGCGAACGCTGCGTCTCCGTGGAGCAGGATGGACATCACCTAAAAACAAACAGTCAGTCAGTCAGTCACTAACTGAGTGATGTCTTTCTGTTCTATATCATCCTTTGTTCAGCGTTTTGCTTCATACTATCACGACATACCGAGCTAATCTCTTTATTATGTAAAGCGACAGATGCATGAGCTAAGTTCTGCGTCTGAACCTTCCTGCTGAAGCAACTCAGTCGACACACAGACAGGATGAATGAATAAGCACATGTGGTTCTAACTTTGAGTTATCGGCCGACACAAAGGTGGAGATTGCTGTTGCTCTGAGCGTTTTGTCTCTGCGTCTCAGCCTCACCCTGTTGCCTTCGTTGTCTCCACAGTAGAACTGCTCAGCTTTGGTCTTTCCCTGCACCACGGGATCCACGGCCTCCAGGTGAGATGGGTTCGCCATCAGAGACAAGGTGATGTTTCTGTCTGTCACGCGGTTAATGCGACGATGGTACATCCCCAGATGGTACTTCACATCTCCAGAGCCCTGAGGGGGAGAAATCACAGCAGATGTCACTTCAGACACTAAATGAGTCCCTGAAAAATAACGTCCCAAATTTTACGGAAGGAAAGAAGAAGGTTTTGTACTGGAACGAAGAAATGTTGACACCAGGACATAGGGATAAAATAATTGCTTGGGGGTCTTGTGGCAACAAAATGAGCCCCATGTTCCTTTGTTCGGGAAAAATTATATTTATTTGTATTAATTTGATCACTGTAAAACAACAAAGTTTTTCATGAATATGTGTTTCAAATGATCCTGAAGGTTTCTTGGATGTTCAGTAAACATTTCAACCCAATCCAGTGAGCAATTGACAAGAATTAGAATTAGACTACACAACATCAGATTGGAATTGCATTTCATGTGATCTTTGCAGTCCAGACTTTCTCAAATCAATCTGGACATCTGACATCCACAAACTCATAACACCACTGTGTGACGTTTGTGAGTTTCAGTTTCAGTGGGACTTAATGTGTTCGGACATCTGAAACGAGGCCAGCAGGTTCACCAATAGCAGGAAAGCAGCAGGACTAGTGCGAAAACTGACCTTTGGTTAGTCAAGGATGTTGTAATGGTAGTTGTAGTTCTACAGAACATCAGTGACGGAAGTTATGGAGGGAGACAGTAGCTGTAATACCAGCAGCAGTAATGGTACTTGAAAGCAGCATTAATGGGAGCACAGGGTCGTATGACAATATATACCATGATATGATATGATATATCATCTAAAGCAGCCAGAGAATGAATATATATATATATATATATATATATATATATTTATATATTTATATTCTCTAGCCTCTTTAGATAGCTAATGTTAATAACCAATGAGATGGTCTACTTTATATCAAATTTAATATTTTTTATACGAGTTCTGCATTAATGTGGTGATTGCAATAACCGAAAACTGACAGTCCAGTCAGGTTATCTGGTCCAGTCAGTGTGATTTCGCAGTTTGGACCCCAGTGTACCCCCAGTTATTCTTCTAAAACCTTTGCATGTATGCAGCACGTTGTAAAACCAGCAGCTGTACTAACAGCAGTATTAAAGCAGCAGCAATGGTACTAAAGCTGAATTACCTCATCAGCAGCTTCCAGTTTGGAGTCAAACTGACAGAAGATCTGTTCCAGCTCTTTACGAATCACATTGGCCAAAACATTCAGACGGCCCCTGAAAGAAGAAAGTGGTGAATGTACAAACAAAGGGACAGAGATTATGTAATGTGTATGTGTGTGTACACACATAAAAAAGTGTGTGTTACCTGTGAGGCATTCCCATGATGACGTTCTCCACCCCATTCTCAGAGGATTTATCTATTATGGTTTTCAGAGCTGGGATCAGAGACTCACAGCCCTCCAGACCAAAACGTTTCTCTGCAGACCACTTCTTCTGCAGGAACTCCTCAAACCTACACACACACACACACACTTTATCTGCAGACTCCTCTCAGAGACTTGTACGGATACACTTCTTCATCATCATCATCGTCGTTGTCTAACACTTCTTCACCCACTGACCCATATACATCTCGATATTTTCACATCTTCTCTAAAATAAAAGAACTGTTTTAATTAAACCCTTTGATGGGTTTGATCAGAGCAGCGGGAATACAGCGTATATGGCATTAAGGGCTTTCATTTTGAACTTCCACGTCTTTAAGTCAACTTAGTCTTTAGAATTTCTTTTGTATTATTAAGTTTAAGTTTCTCTAAAATAAAATGTATTTTAGAGAAGACTTTCATGTCTATTGTGGGATTAATTAGGGCAGTAGTTTTTTAAGTTGTCATTCATTTTATTTACTATTTATTCATTTTGTTTTATTTATGTATTAATGACAGACACTGACTTATTAAATGATTGTGAAAATTGCCTTTCACATTCACCGGAAGGTTGCTTTTATTTACCGTAATGCCTAGTATACAAGAGTAAGAGTGGAAAAACAAAGCAGAGGCTAGTTTTAAGTGGAGGGAAGCATCTTCCATTACTGTTTCCCACCACTTAAGATGTGTAAACTTCAGAATCAGAAATCCTTTATTAGTCCCACAACAGGGACATTTACATTGTTAAAGCTAAAGAACATATGAAGTAAAGTGGTGAGCACACGGTAATAAAAATGTAATTAAAATAACATAAGTACAAAGTGGTTGGAGGGAGATGGAGGTGTGTTGTGGAGTTTACCTGGTGGAGCGGACCATGCGGGCCAGCAGTGTCCTCTTCTCCTCCAGAGTGAACTGCATCCCTACTGGAGTCTCGAACTTCTGTCTGATCCACTGACACTGCTCCAGGTCGTTGATGAACATGAACTCCACACCGATGTGCTGACAGTACGCCATCTGACCAACAAAGGGAGAGGAGTATCACCTGTACAGGTAACTTTCAGACTCAAGTTCGACATTACAAACACATCCAGTGATTTTCACAGCTGGTTTAGATGGAGCTCTGTGTGTCTGCTTACCTCCAGTCGACGGATGATCTCCTTCAGTGGCAGGGCGCTCTCTGAGCCTCCGATGAAGGTGGTGGTGGGCAGCCGGAACACCTTGTCCAGGTCGGACTCATCTAGACCGTAGAAGCCTACACGTCCCATGATGCACCACAGGACAAGAGGGGAAAAGAAGCGGGAAGGAGGTGAGAAAAGGTTGCAGGACGGAGGGAAGGGACAGCAAAGAGATGGACACACAAACAAGCCGTGGACGAATGAAAACATGCATTTATGGGTTAGTAACGAATGAATAAATATTCATTATTAAACACAATATGGAGAATATGAAGCGGCAGACAGACATTATTTTAAACCACAGACAAACAATTAACATGCAGACAGGAGCAGAAACAGGAAGGAGAGGACAGAGTGAATAGTAGTGATGGAGGCAGTTTGAGTGGTTTTACAACGAGCAGGACAGTTGTGGGGTTTAATATTATTTTAAAGGAAAGTAAGGAGAGACATCGTTAGTATCATTTATTTGAGCCAAATCAGTAGGTTCACACATGAAATACAAGACAGAGCTCAGGATCAGTCTGCTGATATTCTCCATGTTTCTTCTTCGTGCTCAGACTCAAATCCACTAACAAGTATTGTGTGTGATATATCCTCTTCCTCTGTGTCGTAGCACTCAATGTCATCCAAAAACTATTAAAAACACATCAGTGAGCCTCATGAACACACTGGAGTTTATTTTAATTCAATCCCACATTCACGGTCCTGCTGACACAAGTACTAGAGCACCAAATGTAGATTAATCCACCACTGAAAATAGTCCCCAACAAATGCACTATTTCCTCCTGTCCATTGATAAAAAAACTAGTGACCGGCTGTTTTAGGAAATCACTAAACTTTAAAAAAATGTATTATATATTTGAGTTTAAAGATTTGTCTCAGTAGGAACCAATGGGCTTAGAGCTTAAAGACACAGACAGGAAGTCAGACAGTATTGAGAGACGGACTAACATGTTGTTGGTTGAGTCTGCACATGAGAATTCTTGACAAGAAGAAAAGTACAGAACAAACAATTATTAATTAATGACTTATAAAACAGTGTCAGTGTGTAGTTTGATAAAGCTCTGTAGTACAGACTTGTTACAGAGGGTGAAGAACAGAACAGTCTGGACGAGACGACAATGTCAGCTCAAAGGAGGTTCAACTGTACAGTTAAAAAATAAGCAGCATCATATCTGTCTAATATTTAACCCCTTCAGCAGCAGTGAAGCGACACACGACGCGCTTCAACTGAGAATTCAAACTGCGACATTCATTCTTGACTTGCAAAATTATCTTTTAAATTTACAAAACCCCATATGTGTAATTTATGGCACAATTAAAATGGGATCAGAATAATTTGTCTCTCGCCAATGACTATGAAACTTTTTTTGTCAAGGAACCGATTGTTGCTCATCACAGAAGCCGCAGGAAAACAGGGAATACCACACGCACACATTGGTGAGGAGATGCAACAGTATGAACATGGAGATCCTCCATCTGTCCATCGCGTTGTAGTTCCTGATGCACAAAAGCTACACCTCATCCAAATCCGTGTGTGGTTTCCTTCTGAACAGGCCCAAGTCAAGTCTCTTCAAAGACCGGATGCTTATCATAACATGGTGATACTATGAGATACTAAGTCATTATTATGAGATACTAAGTCCTTATTATGAGATACTAAGTCCTTATTATGAGATACTAAGTCATTATTTTGAAATACTAAGTCATTATATTGATAAAGAGAATATGTTAGAAGAAAAACAGTTTTGTTGGTAGTTGCTGTAATCTTCTTATTTAAAAATAAGGTTAAAACTCAGGGAGCCCCAAAAATAGGAGCAAAGAAGAAAACAGAGAAGAGATCAAAACAAAGAGTGAGCAGTAAAGGAGAAAGAAAGCCAGAGACACTAAGAGCTCCAGCTCAGAACAGCTCTGCACCACCAATTTTACTTCACTAATTTATTGTATTTTAGATTTGTGTGATTAGAAATGTTGTAATGTTCATTATTATTTTTTGGAAAACCAAAACAATAATTAATTTTATAACTTTATATTTTGTGCACATTTTTCCTCCTTGTTTAACTTACTACTTATATCATCTTTTTTCCTTCTGTAAAACAATTTAAACGTTGTATTTGGAAAAGTGCTATATAAATACAGTCTCTTTGCTTTTTAGATGAGAAAAGTAAAATTAGTTTAGGTTTAATAAAAATAACAGACTCAGGAGGTGTCCCCTGATATTATGGTATTATAATATTTGATGATTTTATATAGTTTGCAGTTATTTTTGGTGCATAAACAATATTCTGAAAAACTCCTTCTTACTGACAGTAAACAAGTCGAGTCATTCTGAGTTTAAATATTCCAGTGTTGTAATAGCGAAAATAATGAAATTGAGATAACAGATTTTCCTGTATCAATAATAATCATATACTCGTCTCTGGCAGCGTAAGAAAAAGATCTGACTCTGGAGAAAGAAAGACTGGAACTTTGTTCTCTGCCAATACCTTAATCAGTGTTAATGCTACTTTTTCCTATACATGTTTTCAATTAAGTTATTTTTTTGATGCCAAAATGTACTGTTATAGCTCCACAGCCCACACTTCCATCATTTCGTGGCCACAGTTTAAAATCATCACCTTGAAGGCTCCATATGAAATCAGTTTTCTGAGAGATAACTCGTCTAACAGAGACGTCTACATCTGTTCTACTGTTCAGAGCAGGGAGCTAGCAGCAGCAGCTAGAAGGTAACGAAGGTAACTACACCAGCCTGAACACACAGGAGACTTTCAGAGGGACTCAGGCAGCACTTCATCATTTTTACTGGAGCAAAGATTCTTCAATTTGTACATTTAGCTTCATATTTGTGTGTCTTTCTGAATTTCCTCTGAATGTTTCCTGTGTATCAAGGCATTAAAGGGATATTACACTCTGGTACACTGTCTTACATCACCAAATTAAAACTTAATCGTTCCACAGGAGTAAAGAACAGTGAGCTTGCAAAAATCAGCAGTCACCACCACACGGAGAACCACAGAGTTAAACACTGATCTCTGCACCAAGACAGTCGGAAGAAAAGAAAAGCAGATGCTCTTATTTTGGGGGGGAAATTCGATGTTAAATATAAAAGGTCATTCATTTAATTAAGTAGATGCTTTAAATTATTAATAGGCTTTTTGTGTGTTAAATCATATTTAGAGCCAATTTCTTTTTAATTAATCAAGATAGAATTATTCAAATGCTGGTGACGATTGAAGGAACAAGTTCTCAATAGTGACTTTGTTTACATGTATATTACATACAGAAGCCTGGTTATATATTTCTGTACACACAGGACTTATTATTCAGGTTTCTAATCGTCTGTTATGGTGCAGTTGAGTCTTTAAACCCTTCATATCATCCAGCAAAACAATGATTACTTTATTTATAATCATATGTTTCATTTGTTTTACTACATAATTTGAGTTTATGACTCATGGCAGACGGTGAATTTACAGACAGTATCCAGTACTGCAGATATAATATGCAGGTTTCACATTAATAAGAGCTGGAAGCAGAATATGTACACGTTACTGTGTGTACAGGATACTGATGTAAATACACAATGTGCTGATAAAATTATTGTTTTAAGTAAGGAATGCCAAACTAATATTTATATAACTCTACACATGTCTATAAACAATATAAATCGTAGACTGTGTCGTCTCATTTCTAAGTCTTTATTGTTACTTTTTTTATATTATGAAAAACTAGTTCAGCAGTTTTGACTGTGGGTGCCCAAAGTCAACATTCGTTTACTCGTGTAGAAACAAGTTTTATAAAAGCAAAGAGAGAGAATCAAATGAAATCTCTCTTTTCTTTTTGTTCTGTAGTGCAGCGACCTCTACAGGAGCTCAGGATATCAAAAAACTGATCCTGCTGTCAGAATCCGTTTCTGACTTTCTGGAATTCCTGTAGATGTGAAATGCACACTTCTGCAGTGACAATACTCCACTAAAGATGATCTACTGGCTTCACAGCAATGCGCAGTGACACACCAGCGCCGTCCTTTTCTCGTACCTCCTACCGTTAGGATTCTCAGTCTCTCCTTGAACACAGCCACGTCTGGAAGGGTCGCCAGCAGAGGGCAGCAAAGGGAGAAACACCCGGACAACGTTAGGGACCTACGACACGCTTATAAACTCGAAACCCGAGGCCATTCTTACACCACCGTCTACAGCTAGAACAGAGCTTAACACCGGCCTCGGCATCTCAGTGTCTCCACCAACTTTATTTTTGTTTGAAAAAGTCCAGAGGTTTGGTTTAGAAAAGGTGTGATGTGGTGGAGAACGAGGGATGCAGTTAACACCATGCGGAGGAAACAGAAGCCACACCAAAACCAACCCACCCACATGAGGGGTTACCAAACAGGAAGCCATTCTGCACAGGTCACTTTCACCACAGCAGGGACGAGACTAATTCCTGGCCTCAACACTGACGTCCTCTGTTCACTACAAACGTTATATACACAAACCTAAAGAAGCCCTGAGAGGGAATTGAGAAATTCTGGTGATCCATTTTCTAAGTCTGATCTAAGTAGTTTTCACTCCCTTCTTCATGCCTTAGGAACAGGTGAATAAAAAGGTTTTCCCAGGATAATCTTTCTAAGTGCTAGGTTTTTTTTTCATCTGTGAAAATATTTGTTGCCAAAATTTGTTTTACAACAAACAAGCAATCTTCCTGCCAAAACATTTTTTTGTCACACTTAAGAGTTGAAAAAAAGAAAATGGATCCCCAGAATTACTTTCCCTCACTCGCCTCTCAGGGCTTCCGTACAAACCAGCGTGTCTGATCTCAACAGGTTTCACAATCTGTCCCTGCATGTGTGAGTTTGAGCTCTATTAAATCATTTTGTGTAAAATGTAGGTGTAAAGAGTATTTTCAGTGTGAGGGACTTGAGAGTCCAGTTAAAAAAGCAAGAGACGGACGTCTCCCGGAGCTGCCGAGACGAAGATGTGGGTTGTTTTCTAGTTTAGGTGACTTTGGATTTAGTCCATTAAACAAACTATCAAAGTGGACATCGACCATACAGACCCCAGTTAGTGGCATAAACTAACTGGCTAACGTAAAGTACAGGACGACGCCACATGTGAAGATTATAAGATAGCAGTGTTATTTTGACCAGCTCTCAGAGTTTCAGCAGTCTGGTCTCATTTTGCGTATTCTTGCCCTGCTGTATGTTAGAAGTTGGACTATCAAACATTGTAGTAGTGGGGAATGTAGAGGGGAAATGATGTCCCCTATTTCTTTAGAGCAGGTGGCAAGGTATTAGACATTGCACCTTAGATTCCCATTTAGTGGTGACAAAGACCCCGCCAGGTTTACCACCTTAGTGTTGCTACAGCGATCAGCCAACAAAAACAAGCTGCAGGTAAATGATACAACAAGCTAAACAGGGCTATGAGGTAAGTCATGTCAAAGCAGAAGCTAAAACAACTATCAGCAGCAGGTTTCTGCTATCAGATCACTGTTGCTGCAGTGTCCAGAGCAGCTCGCACAGTTAGCACAACGCTAACAGCTCAACACCAACAAATAGTGCTGACAGTTTTATATTAGAGCCCAAAGGATGGTCAAAATGATCTGAAAGCAAGTCAGAAAAACTGACAACTAAAGGTCTGTTCTGGAGCTTACGACCACATCACATGATCTTCCTCAGCAGATGGAGTTTAGATGCACAAATGTAGCACTAGAGAGTAATAAACAAGAAGTAGGTAAAGTGCTCATCTGCAAACTTCATCTGCTGAGTATGAGTGAAAGCTCCAAAACAGCTACTAAAGGGATCTTAAGGTGCACTTGTTTTTGTCAAGAATTAACTTAGATAGTATCTTATTTAAAGCACATTATTTTATTCTGGCCCACATCTCATGGTGGTCCCTTTACAACCATGTGTAAAAGGATTACATCCACAACACTTGAGGGCAAATCTATTTCTGCCCAAGTGAATCCAATTAAGATCTTTCCCAACAGACCTACAAAGCAACGTTTCAAGGGCGTTTTTAAGGGGACTATGTCAAATCTTTAGTAGGGTTCAAAAACAAATTTTTGTATGCAAAAATACATTTTAAAGAACACAACAACGTGTTTAGGATTGAGATGTTCTAAAGACATTGGTTTCAAAACATGAAAACATAATGCAAATAATCCCGTTAACAAATTAAATTAAGTTTCAGGAACATTTGAGTGATGAAGAAAGCCTGAGGTTTCAGTAAAGGTTCAAGAAACATTCAGCGTACACAAGAAGGTTCAGGAAGGTTCCAGTTTAGGACAAGGTCTCAGAAACATTATTGTACACAAGAAGGTTCAGGAAATGTTCCTGATGTACAATAAGGCTTCAGATTGAGACAGTCAGGGAAGGTTTGTTACTGGGCATGTTTCAGTAAACTTTAGAAAGAGCCGGGCTGCAAGGCAGACCAGGAGACAACAGGAGGAAGAGGGGAGATAAAAAGACGTTGTGGTGTGTTCTAAGGGTTCAGCTCCTCACCCAGTTTGTCGGAGGAGGTGATAATGTCCGTGGGGACACACGAGTCCAGATCGGCGTCCAAGATGCCGAGGGGGTCCAACTGGGCCACATGGTGCCCTCGGATCTACAGGTAGTGACAACAGCACAGAGCCCCCCGACAGGAGTAGGAGGAGGGTGAGGAGGACAGGACGGAACGAAATAAAGGAGAGGGTGATGAAGAAGAGGAGGAGGACAGTACCGAACGTTATAAACGGAAGAGAGGCAGGAGAATGAGAAGCAGGATGGAATTAAAGATTTGGAAAGTAAAAGAAAGGAAAGATATAGAGAAGGAATAGGAACATCCAGGCCGAAAATAGAAACATTGAAACAAGATTTGACACAAAAACAAGGAAAGATTAAGGAAGGACGAGGTTGGACGACAGGGTGAGCGTATAAAAGAAGAAGAGAAGGAATGAGAGAAAGAGAAGAGAGGGAGGGAGGGAAGAGCAACATTAACACCACAAGCAGGAAGCAGCTTGTTTGTTTTCTCAGTTCTGGCGTTCTCACCGACGTCCTGGAAGCCGGTATTCACCGGAGCATCATCAAAATTCACACAGCTGATTCCCAGAGGATCCAACCGGGCATTGTGATGCCCCATCACCTGCACATACACACACCTGGTTATCACAACACAGACACCCCTGACAGGTCCCCTAACTGAGAGCTGACCCAGGACCCAAGTCTGGACGGTGTTTCTGTATTTCCACTGTTATTTTATATCATTGGGTTTTGATTGAGATTGCACACTATGGCGAGTACAAATGAAACAGCAGAGCTGGAAGGCGCCGGCGGGTTCTTGGTCAGCTACAACGGCAACGGAGAGCGTTGTATGTAAAAGACGAGGACGGTGTGTCGGTGTTGCTCCAGGACAGGAGGTCTGACATAGCATGAACTAGATACGTTGGCATTAGCTAAACGCAGTCAGATTAGGACGCCTCAGTCGTTGATTAAAGCAGAATGAGTAGAATTTTTAAATGGGTCCAAAAAACAGTCGCGAGGCTGCTGGCCTGACAGTTCAGTCAGACAAACCTTTCAATGCTGAACAGGAGTCGGCAGTTGAGCCGTCGAGCAGCACTACTTTGAGTGCCCCTTCAAGCAAATTGAAAAGACATTAGCAGGCTAGCGACATCAATCTGGGATTAAAGTCATAGGGCCAGAGGAACAGCACAGGTGAAGTGTTGTATCTGCAGTGGGAAGTGATACTTGGAAAATTAGATTTGGTACATGTGGTACCTGGTCTGAAACGTTTGTGAACCTCTGTTACAGCCTTTTGGGAAAGTGTTTGCTCAGCGTTCCTACAGCGTAACGGTGAAAATCCAGTCATTGAAGTGCGGCTCGGCACAATAATTCAAATGTTCTGTGGCCTGGAGGCGTATTCATGCTTTTCCGAGAGCAAAAGTCTTTGCAACATAGGTCGAGTATGAGAGGATGATTTAGATCAGTTTAATTGCTAAAGTCTTATTTGCGTAGTTCCTGTTCAGGTCGGGTTTCTTCTCTGAAGACTTGTTTATATTAAATTTGTTTGAGTAAGTTTAGGACCTGGGAAGACCTCCACTGGCGAGTGGACTTAGTTATCAAGTGTTCTCAAACTTCTTTTAACCCGCCAACAACTAAAGAGGACGATGGAAGCTCTGCTTTTATCACATACACAAATGTATGCCTCAATTGCAAAGCTATTCATTTTACACAGGTGTTTTTGCAACTATTAGCAAACATTAATTATAAATTAATCTTAGAAAACACTTTCTGCTTTCAGATTGAGAATTTACAGAGACTAGAATTGTGTTTAGTATGACGTAAACAGAATGATCAATCAAAGTGAATGATTATACAACAACTTCTATTAACAATAATTTAATTTAAAGATCACTTAAAAGATCCCATCTTAATAAATAACTATAATTTCAGAAAAAGAACAAACAAGCATTTAAAACACTTTAATTATTCTGCTGCTCGTTCTGGGGGGGGGGGGGGTTAGGGTTGAATTTAATTGATTGATTTCTAAATAAAGTTAAACTATAGTCTGCATCAGTGATTCACACACCCTTCTACGTTGGGACCTGTGAATAGACGTCCATAAATCCACTTAGAAATCCTTGAAAAAAGACGCTGCAGAACATGCCTGAAAGTTCAGAGAAAAACTCAAAGAATTAATTGGTACATTACAAGAAAGACACGCAGATATTCTCTGAGATTAAAGTGGTACATTTACGAGGAAAAAGAAAATCTGAAATTGTGGTTTTCCTTATTTTAATTTTTTACCAAGGAACCACATCGCTTTGGATCAACCGCATCACACTGCAGACTTGCCGTGTATTATGCCTGCAGTAGATGACCTAATGAAATTATACTTTGCTATCGGATTCAGCAATAAGGACATTTGTGTGATTTCAGCCCAGAGTCGACATGTTATAAGCATCCGGACTTTGAAGAGACGTGACTTGGGCCTGTTCAGAAGGAAACCACACACTGCTTTGGCTGAGGTGTAGCTTTTGCATCAGGAACCACAACGCGATGAACAGATGGAGGATCTCCATGTTCATACTGTTGCACCTCCTCACCAACATGTGCGTGTGGCATTCCCGCTTACAGGTGGAGTCTGTGGTGTGATGTGGTTGATACAACCTTGCATTGTAAAGCGATGTTGTTCCTTGACAAAAAGACTGATCTCCAGAGTTTTATTCTTGTAAATGTATGCCTTTCATCTCAGAGAATATCTGAGTTTTTACCCCAGCTCTATAATTATTACTATTTTTTCCTACAATGGCCCTAATATGCTGTTGAACTGACCCTTTACGACATATTGGAGTCTAGTACCATGTCATATCATCCACTTGTGTACATGTGTGTTTGAAAGTGTACCTGGTAGGCCCTGATGAGAGACTGCACGGCCAGGTGATCCTCCACCAGCTTCTCCACGTTGGGCTGAGCTCCGACCAGAGAGGAGAGCTGAGGAGCTGCAGACAGACCCAGAGGAGACTGGTAGGCTGCACCGGGAGGAGCACCGGCGTTAGCATTCCTGAAAAAAACATCCCACGACTGCAGGAGAAAGAAGAAGAGAACATTTTTAATAAAACGATAGAAGAACAGCCTGTGTCCTCAATGTTTAACGTGGCAGTCAAACAGCACCATAAATCACATTTTATATAACAACAATAACTAAACATCTATTAAAGTATATTTGTTATATTATTATATATGACATTTGCTTGGCGCTCCATACCAACAATAACTGTCGAAAGATGTTGAATAAATCACCAGTTCAGTTGATTTAATAAAAAAAGACCAAGTCAGATAATCTGATGAATCACTATTTCTGGATTTATTTATTTTTAAAGGTGATGATGTCATAAAATACAATGACAGACATTCAAAGCTTCATTTGAAACCTCAATAGAAGCTTTGAATGTAAAAAAGAAGAAAGACTTGGTTCAGCCCTAGATTATAAAGATAGATGGGAATCTTTAACATTGAATATCTGGTGTTAGAGTTTCTTCGCTCACAGACGATCGTTGGTCTAGTTACACACAAACTGACAACAGTTTTGTTCTGTCATCAAGTTTGAACTAATACTCTAATTAAAATGATTTAGTGATCAGCTGATATGTTTGTTTGTCTTTTTAACTGGTGAGTTAAACATTCTGAACGTTTCCAACACTGAGCTTTGACAATAAAGTAAGGAAACTGAAAACAGCAAGCTGTCCTAAAGCAGTGATGGAAGAAGTATTCTAGTTATTTACTGAAGTAAAAGTAGTGATACTGAGGCTGAAACCTTTTGGTGTTGGTGGAGAAGAGTTGTTTGAACTTTTCTCTTTTTCCATTCTTACAACACAGAAACAAACAGTATTTATGTTCCAGTCAGAAGACACTGCCTCTTCCTGCACACAGAAGAACATACAGCCTGTTTTCTGTTACAGTATCAGATTTCCACTCTGTGGTTCTTCAACTCATTCTAGACTCATGAGTCACAGACTCTCCGCCCTGCACATAAACTTCTCATTCCCGGTATGAACTCCCCACATTCAAACGTACTCCACATTTTACCCTCTTGCTGCAAGTTCCCAAATGTTCTTTCAGCTTTCATCACTTTAGCACATGAATGTCTATTCCCCACTTAAATAAATATCAACTAGGGGTGTAACATGGTTACAATGTCGCAATAAATCGCAGTATATCGAATCGTAACCTCTGTATCATGAGACGTATTGCATCGGCAGATTCTTGCCAATACACATTCCTCGCTGAGCGTTTTTTAGTGAACTGTTTTTTTGTTTTTGTTGATAAAACATGTTGTGAATTTTGGAAATGATTACATCCATCTTTTTTCAATACATTTAGATTTTTAGGACTTTACAACGCTGAAAATGTTTGGATCACACGGGTCAGGAAACAATCCTAATAGTACAATATTAATTATATTACTGTAGCCTTTCTGCAACTGTGAAGAAACTTAATAAATAGACAAAAAACTGAAAAACAAACAAAACCTGCACATTAAAATATTTAAGAATTCAAATATTGACGCTATGAATGAAGCTTCGATCTATTTGATACAGCTCTACTTGTTTTTCATCATGGAGTTGGGTTTTTTCATGTAGTTAAAATTAGCTCCCCCCCCCCCCCCCCCCCAAGTAATTTTGGCCAAAATGATCTTACTTTTCATATCAGCCTATTCCCGTGGCTATTAAGCTTTATTACCACGATGTATAGTATGGGTCTATAAGAATTCAGTCCTACTAGTTTGCTAAACTGATAGCAGCAAGGTCACAGTGTCTGACCTTGACTGTGACATGTAACATGACAAACACACACGTCAGCCATAGGTTTTACTATGTGACCTCTATGTTCACCTCCACAACAACAAGCCACTGATTATCAGAAATAATAAACAAATGGAATGAATACTTCACACTTTACAGTCCAGATGAATATGGTGATAGTTTAATCTATTATTACAATTTAATCTCTGCAGATGTTAATCTGTGGAGGAAGAGGGTTCTGACAGGTGTGGATTATCGATTAAAATACTTTTTCCTGAACTCTTCTTTAATACACATTACTTGCACGTTTTGCAGTAGATGTACTCTTCTGTATATAAATTAAATGTGTGTTGGGCCTTAAATAGAATTAATACTGTTAATCTAATTGCCCCACTTGTGTAAAGAAATAGTAAGTATCATGACCTCATGGGAAACATTTTGGGAGCTCCTCCTGTACCTTTAGGACTCTGTGAACTGTGGTTTTCATCTACACTGAGCACAAATACATTTTAATTTGGGAGGACAAACTTAATCCTTTGATCTAACAGAAATTAATTACACATGCATGATTTACATGCCCACTATTCACCTGGTTTGAGGTGAGGGTTTGTTGGGAGGAGAACAGCAAGTTTAAATGAAACAGGTTGTCCTGTGTGCTCCGTCATGTGACTGAGCTTCAAGCTGCTATTATTAGCCTGGTTGTCCTTTAAGAATCAGTTCAAATGTGTGGTTGTCCCTGCAGACGCCACCAGCTTCATTCAGTCCCACAGGGGTTGCCATCTCTCACCAGCCGTACAGCAGGTCACCTTCATGCAGCCACGTTGTGTTTTATAGAAAATAAGAAAGCCGTTTGTATTTACCATTTATGTTGAATAAATGTAAATAAATTCATGGTGCTACTTTTGCTTTAATAGTGCTAATAATGCTTTGTATTAGGCTTTGGGTTTGTCTTCGATCAGTGTTTGTACCGCCTGACTTAGTCATTATGTTATATAAAATGTTTAATAGCTAAAAAGAAAAACAACTTTATTTAAAAAGGAATGATCATTTCTATTCGAAGACGGTTGTTGGGAATCCTGAGTTCTGTCTTATAATCTAATGTAGAGGGAAAACTTGAAACCTTTTGTTTATATACCTGAAATAATGACTGAATGCCTCACAGCACTATCAGCTATGTTTATTCTTGAGGTGCCTTTAAGTTTAATTGGACCTGTGAACCACCATGATAGATCCCTGTATGTAGTCCCTAGTAGGCTCTACTGCTCCTTACCTTGTGCACACTCTTGGGGTCCTCCATCCAGGCGAAGTACATCTCCTCCACGTAGTTAGAACTCGTTCCGTTCAGGAACGGCTCCGAGGCCACAGGTGCTGTGTAGCACCTGATTGGCTGAAACGTCCTTGTGCCACCTCTGGAGGCGACTGTGATTGGCCGCTGGGGGCCGACAGTCTGAGCCGCCTGCGAGGCGGTGAGCGGACGCAACCGCGCCGCACAAGTCCTTAAACGATGCATGAGCAGTCCTCAAAGTATCACACACACGCTGGTGGAGGTCAGGCCGACGGGCCAGACGTCAGAAACCTCAGAACGACGGGATAAAAAAAAAACTCACTCCACCGGGGTTAGTCCCAGGACAAACAGGGATGAATGAAGCGTCCGCCGTCCACTGGTCCGTTTGTCCACTCTGAGAGAGAGAGAGAGAGAGAGAGAGAGAGAGAGAGAGAGAGAGAGAGAGAGAGACTGTGTTAGAGAGAGATGCTTTCTATGTTCACCTTTCAAACAGGAACAGGAAATAAACAAGCCAACATTAACTTTTCACTCTTACAACATCCTTAACTTGGAGGGGAGCATTTACAGTTGTTATCTCAAAAGGTTGGCAGTGTTTCCCCACCAATAATTAGCTATTGCATAAATAAATGGATAAAAATAAATACATAGTTTTAGGGATATAGGGATGCATGATATTGGATTTTTTTAGATGTGGTGATTTCTTTCAACCATTTTTGGCTGATTGTTGATGTCGATATATGCACATATTTTTTCAAATAGGATGCTCCACACTGCAGAATACTTGTTACACCCACTTAGTCAAAGGTTTGCGTCGCATGCGCATATCAGCCTGTCACAGAAATGTTCATTGTGATGCCGATATTTCATTTTAAAACATTTATCAGCACGATACTGATGACGTGCCGATCAGTGGTTGCGTAAGACTTTCTCTGACAGTGTCACATTTCTGTTTTTTATGATAATGCATATTTAATAGCCTTTCATTTTATAATGATTAATGTACAGAACAAGCATATGGGGGCATGGAGTGCAAAGATGAACGGAAACCGTGCAGACAATTTTCATGTCCACACACACGAGGCAGATGAATGATTTCCCCCCAGCAGTGACAGCGTAGGCTACTAAAAACAGTATGGTTATTGTGCCCTGACGCCACACTGCGCCACTTCAGTCAAAGTTTTGAAGTCGGCAAACATTTCTCCCAGAAGTGATCAGAAGTCAGCAAGACTCTCTGAACAAGGTCTCTTCTTGCAGGGAGTCCTGGTGAATAGCACGGAAATGGGATGGGATTGGAGTCGTTCATCCAGGATTGGGACGGGACAGGAGGAGACACAGTGACAAACGGTTAAAATGGTATACCTCCTGATGTTCTTGATGTTAACTAGGGCCTACATATTTGTATGTTCACACTGCAAAACCTGCTTCTTCTTCACTTGTTGTGCTGTTATTGCCCAATCCTATTGGGTATTGGAAAAAATCTGTCAATATAATACGTATCTTTGTACAGGAATACGAGTTAATATACTGCAATACTTTAAGTAAGTCGATACATATTAATACTTGTTTTAGGAAAACTGTCATTGTATAAAGAATACACCACCATAAGCATAAAAACTACTTTATTTTTTTAATGCAATCAGAACAGTGGGATCCTCATTTGCATTTATCACAGTTCCACTAAAAATCCAACATCACAGCACATACACTGAGAGGGCACATACACTGAGAGGGCACATACACTGAGAGGGCACATACACTGAGAGGGCACATACACTGAGAGGGCATATACACTGAGAGGTATGTACACTGAGAGGGCATATACACTGAGAGGCATATACACTGAGAGGGCACATACACTGAGAGGGCATATACACTGAGAGGGCATATACACTGAGAGGGCATATACACTGAGAGGGCATATACACTGAGAGGGCATATACACTGAGAGGGCATATACACTGAGAGGGCATATACACTGAGAGGGCATATACACTGAGAGGGCACATACACTGAGAGGGCACATACACTGAGAGGGCATATACACTGAGAGGGCATATACACTGAGAGGGCACATACACTGAGAGGGCACATACACTGAGAGGGCACATACACTGAGAGGGCACATACACTGAGAGGGCATATACACTGAGAGGGCATATACACTGAGAGGGCATATACACTGAGAGGTATGTACACTGAGAGGTATGTACACTGAGAGGCATGTACACTGAGAGGCATATACACTGAGAGGGCATATACACTGAGAGGTATGTACACTGAGAGGTATGTACACTGAGAGGCATATACACTGAGAGGCATATACACTGAGAGGTATGTACACTGAGAGGTATGTACACTGAGAGGGCATATACACTGAGAGGTATGTACACTGAGAGGTATGTACAACTGAGAGGACATATACACTGAGAGGGCATATACACTGAGAGGGCATATACACTGAGAGGGCATATACACTGAGAGGCATATACACTGAAGAGGGCATATACACTGAGAGGGCATATACACTGAGAGGGCATATACACTGAGAGGGCATATACACTGAGAGGGCATATACACTGAGAGGGCATATACACTGAGAGGGCATATACACGAGAGGGCATATACACTGAGAGGGCATATACAATGAGAGGGCATTACACTGAGAGGCATATACACTGAGAGGGCATATACACTGAGAGGGCATATACACTGAGAGGGCATATACACTGAGAGGTATGTACACTGAGAGGGCATATACACTGAGAGGGCATATACACTGAGAGGGCATATATACACTGAGAGGGCATATACACTGGAGGCATATACACTGAGAGGGCATATACACTGAGAGGGCATATACACTGAGAGGGCATATACACTGAGAGGGCATATACACTGAGAGGCATATACACTGAGAGGGCATATACACTGAGAGGGCATATACACTGAGAGGGCATATACACTGAGAGGCATATACACTGAGAGGGCATATACACTGAGAGGGCATATACACTGAGAGGGCATATACACTGAGAGGGCATATACACTGAGAGGGCATATACACTGAGAGGGCATATACACTGAGAGGTATGTACACTGAGAGGGCATATACACTGAGAGGGCATATACACTGAGAGGGCATATACACTGAGAGGGCATATACACTGAGAGGGCATATACACTGAGAGGGCATATACACTGAGAGGGCATATACACTGAGAGGGCATATACACTGAGAGGGCATATACACTGAGAGGCATATACACTGAGAGGTATGTACACTGAGAGGGCATATACACTGAGAGGGCATATACACTGAGAGGGCATATACACTGAGAGGGCATATACACTGAGAGGGCATATACACTGAGAGGGCATATACACTGAGAGGGCATATACACTGAGAGGGCATATACACTGAGAGGGCATATACACTGAGAGGCTATACACTGAGAGGGCATATACACTGAGAGGGCATATACACTGAGAGGGCATATACACTGAGAGGGCATATACACTGAGAGGGCATATACACTGAGAGGGCATATACACTGAAGGGCATATACACTGAGAGGGCATATACACTGAGAGGGGCATATACACTGAGAGGGCATATACACTGAGAGGTATGTACACTGAGAGGGCATATACACGAGAGGCATGTACACTGAGAGGCATATACACTGAGAGGTATGTACACTGAGAGGTATATACAACTGAGAGGTATGTACACTGAGAGGCATATACACTGAGAGGCATATACACTGAGAGGCATTACACTGAGAGGGCAATATACACTGAGAGGGCATATACACTGAGAGGGCATATACACTGAGAGGGCATATACACTGAGAGGGCATATACACTGAGAGGGCATATACACTGAGAGGGCATATACACTGAGAGGGCATATACACTGAGAGGGCATATACACTGAGAGGGCATATACACTGAGAGGGCATATACACTGAGAGGGCATATACACTGAGAGGGCATATACACTGAGAGGCATATACACTGAGAGGCATATACACTGAGAGGCATGTACACTGAGAGGTATGTACACTGAGAGGGCATATACACTGAGAGGGCATATACACTGAGAGGCATATACACTGAGAGGTATGTACACTGAGAGGGCATATACACTGAGAGGTATGTACACTGAGAGGGCATATACAACTGAGAGGGCATATACACTGAGAGGGCACATACA
The DNA here is from genome assembly GCF_900634415.1 of Cottoperca gobio. Lineage (NCBI taxonomy): Eukaryota > Metazoa > Chordata > Actinopteri > Perciformes > Bovichtidae > Cottoperca > Cottoperca gobio. The sequence goes on along the minus strand of NC_041363.1, from coordinate 26,656,587 downwards.
CTGAGAGGGCATATACACTGAGAGGGCATATACACTGAGAGGGCATATACACTGAGAGGCATATACACTGAGAGGGCATATACACTGAGAGGGCATATACACTGAGAGGCATATACACTGAGAGGGCATATACACTGAGAGGTATGTACACTGAGAGGGCATATACACTGAGAGCATATACACTGAGAGGCATGTACACTGAGAGGTATGTACACTGAGAGGGCATATACACTGAGAGGTATGTACACTGAGAGGGCATATACACTGAGAGGGCATATACACTGAGAGGGCATATACACTGAGAGGGCATATACACTGAGAGGGCATATACACTGAGAGGGCATATACACTGAGAGGTATGTACACTGAGAGGGCACATACACTGAGAGGGCACATACAACTGAGAGGGCACATACACTGAGAGGGCATATACACTGAGAGGGCATATACACTGAGAGGGCATATACACTGAGAGGGCATATACACTGAGAGGTATGTACACTGAGAGGGCATATACACTGAGAGGTATGTACACTGAGAGGGCATATACACTGAGAGGGCATATACACTGAGAGGGCATATACACTGAGAGGCATATACACTGAGAGGGCATATACACTGAGAGGGCATATACACTGAGAGGGCATATACACTGAGAGGGCATATACACTGAGAGGGCATATACACTGAGAGGCATATACACTGAGAGGGCATATACACTGAGAGGGCATATACACTGAGAGGTATGTACACTGAGAGGGCATATACACTGAGAGGGCATATACACTGAGAGGGCATATACACTGAGAGGGCATATACACTGAGAGGGCATATACACTGAGAGGTATGTACACTGAGAGGGCATATACACTGAGAGGTATGTACACTGAGAGGGCATATACACTGAGAGGGCATATACACTGAGAGGGCATATACACTGAGAGGGCATATACACTGAGAGGCATATACACTGAGAGGGCATATACACTGAGAGGGCATATACACTGAGAGGCATATACACTGAGAGGGCATATACACTGAGAGGGCATATACACTGAGAGGCATATACACTGAGAGGGCATATACACTGAGAGGCATATACACTGAGAGGGCATATACACTGAGAGGGCATATACACTGAGAGGGCATATACACTGAGAGGGCATATACACTGAGAGGTAGGTACACTGAGAGGCATATACACTGAGAGGTATGTACACTGAGAGGGCTATTACACTGAGAGGGCATATACCCTGAGAGGGCATATACACTGAGAGGGCATATACACTGAGAGGCATAGTACACTGAGAGGCATATACACTGAGAGGGCATATACACTGAGAGGGCATATACACTGAGAGGGCATATACACTGAGAGGGCATATACACTGAGAGGGCATATACACTGAGAGGCATATACACTGAGAGGGCATATACACTGAGAGGGCATATACACTGAGAGGCATATACACTGAGAGGGCATATACACTGAGAGGGCATATACACTGAGAGGCATATACACTGAGAGGGCATATACACTGAGAGGGCATATACACTGAGAGGGATATACACTGAGAGGGCAATAGTACACTGAGAGGGCATATACACTGAGAGGATATACACTGAGAGGGCATATACACTGAGAGGGCATATACACTGAGAGGGCATATACACTGAGAGGGCATATACACTGAGAGGCATATACACTGAGAGGGCATATACACTGAGAGGGCATATACACTGAGAGGGCATATACACTGAGAGGCATATACACTGAGAGGGCATATACACTGAGAGGCATATACACTGAGAGGGCATATACACTGAGAGGGCATATACACTGATTTCCTATTTGCTTGAGGAATGATAAAGTATCACAAAACTTAATAATGCAATAAGACAATGTATCGATATTGTCTTATACGTATACAAACACAGTTTGGACATTTGTAGATGTTATTAGCTCTGTTGGGAGATTGTTCCATTGTTTTATGGCCGTCAAGATAAAGATGATTTGTCGAGGAAGGTCTTGCGTTTTGAAATTCCACTCTCAATGTAATTTTGGTTATTTCCAGTCTGACCGAGCTGAGAAATCCCTGCTCTGTCTTCATGTGTTCCCTCAGCTACGGTGTTTTGACCTTGTTGGATCTCCACTCCCCGACTGCCTCCATTCCTCTTCCCTCACCCCCGGCCTGTACGCACCCACCACCCGCCTCTCCGGCCTCTCCATTGGCTGAAATAGGACTCCAAAGATTATACTATTGGCTACACTAGCTGTCTGTCACTTTGTCCTTTCACGAGACATGAGTTCCCTAAAATTACGGCTTTATCAAAACATTGTAAAATGCTCCTCTCCTCTGATTGTAAAACACAGACAGGAAGCTAAACAAAGCTGCTTGTTCAACTGGTTCCATGATAAGCTTTAGAGCTAACGTTATGTAATAGCCGGTTAGCTTCTACTTTCTCTATTAATTGACATTGCACTAGCAGCTAATCGGTGCCTTTTGAGTTGCAGTTAGGAAGCGAACGTTTGGTTATTATGGGCGTTATTTTCTTCCGATGTGTAAATCGTACTTTAACCGCCACCGACAATTTCAGCGAGTATTTTGACACATGAGCTAACGTTCACGGTAAGGGTAGTGAGTGTGTGTGTGTGCGTGTGTGTGTGTGTGTGTGTGTGATTTAGCACGCAGCTAACATGCTAACAGGTTTTGTCTTGTTGAGGTCGGATTTTAGTTTTGTGTGACCCAGGATCCGTCTCTGTGCTTAAAGATCGGTCACGGTATTCTTCCCGGAGACACCAAGGCCTCCTTAAAGTCTTAAATCTCAAATACTAACCTCCAGAAACGAGTTTAAGCGGCTCCCTTCTCGGCCTGTATCCCGGATGCCCTTCGCCTCTCCCGGTGAAATGATGACAGCTCGCGGGGCGCGGAGCATGGAACAAGGCCTGTGGAGGTGACGTGACGCAGCGCAGACGTCACGACACACGGGGTGCAGGACGTGTCTCACGATTATTTTTTATTAATCTAACTTTATATTATTATTATTATTATTAATAATACATCAAAATTAATAGTTTAATTCTTTTTGAATTTGTTATATTTCAGATTTGTAAATAAATCCATATTTCATATAATGCTTGAATATAAAATAGTAATATATTTAATACAATAAATAAATTACAAATATAACATTTATTTTGAAAAATCTAATTATAATAATGCAATATTTTGTAAAATACGTGCTTTGTTAATATAAATAGTATAATTGTACTTTGTGTTAATAATCTTAAAACATATGTATTAAAAAAACATACTGAATAAAAATCAAAAAAATCAAATATTCTAAATATATATATATATAATATACATAAACATATATATATACACATATATATATTGATCATATATAAATACGATATATATATATTTATATATATGATATATACTGTATATAAATACATATATACATATATATACACATACACATGTACATACATACATACTGTATATATACATATATATACACATATGTAGTATATGTATACATATACACATATATATATATACATGTATATACACATACATATATATACACATATATACATACATATATATATACACATATATACTGTATGTATGTATATGTGTATATACATACATATATGTATATATACTGTATATATGTATATGCAGTGTATATATATATAAATATATATATATATATATACTGTATATATATGTATGTATATCCAGTATGTGTATATGTATATATATATATATATATACTGTATATATATATATATATACTGTATATATATATATATATATATATATATATATATATATATATATATATACTGTATATATATATATATATATATATATATATATATATATATATATATATATATATATATATATATATATATACAGTATATAAAAGTCTATTTCTGTGTAAGTACTATATTGAGTCAAATTCCTTGTATGTGTTGACATACTTGGCCATTAAAGTGGATTCTGATTCTGTTAAATTCAAATCAAAGTCAGTGACAGTTGACACACTGATTCACAGTTTTCTGCCACAAACATTAAGTATGAGTATTTTTATGAACTTTAATTACAAGGTTTCCAAATCAACACAACTATTATCTGTTTTAATGGAGTTTATTAAATTATTACATGAAGCTTCAGGATGGATTTATCCCAGCAAACACGCAGCACAGGTTTGGGCTCTACAGTTATGATTCTGCTCCACAGCCGTTGCTATTGTATAGAAACAAAATGTCCAGGGTGGAGCGCCGTTGTTTTCAGCTCCAGCAGGTCAGAGATCAAAGTTTACCATGATCAACTGTTTTTAAACATAAAAATACATCACGTGACACGGCAATATAATGAAATTAATATGATTACCACAGATAACATGTTTACAAAAAATTTAAATGAGAAAACCTTTCATTTATTATAATAGAAAAAGGTGATGAAATTCTGTGTTGCTATGGTGATGTCAGTGTTTACTGGGAGATCAGGTGACAACCTATCTACCAATCGTACTGTACCGCTTTACCTGGTATGGTCCAGCTCACAGGTTAAGCATAAATATAACTGTACAATGAGACTTTCTTGCCCTGAGTCTTACCTCTTAGGCTGCCTACATATTCCCAACCATTTACAGGCCCACTCTCCAATCTCACAGACTTTGAGGTGCATGACAGCTCAGGGCTGTCCCCCTGTCATCCCCCTGTCATCAAGTGCATAAGGGCCATAATACAAGTTTTCTCTGAGTCCGAATATCTGCAGAAATTGGTGACATTTAAAACGTGGTTGTTCTGCCTGTACAAAATGTACACAAAACAAGCATTAATGGCATAGGGAAGAAATCTGCTTGAAATTATTTTTAGGATGGGGACATTAATATTTAACCTTGTATAATGTGCCTAAATGAACCAATATATGCTATATTATTATATGTTGAATTTTTAATTATTCATCAGTTATTCATAAAATAGAAAATACATTTCCCAAGATTCTGCAATTTCTTTTTGACACATGACACATGATACTAGACCTATTATTGCTTATAGTTTGTAAATTCATTATGTTCTAAGATAAATAAATGACAAAGAAGCAGGACGTAATGTATCCATTCACTATGCAAGGCAAGAGCCTGGATGATTTTAAGATCTGGCATCCAGTCTCGTAAGCAACTTGGCCGTCTTGACATTAATAGATCCAAAATAAAAAGTCCTACAGCGGCGATTGTCTATTTATTTTTCCATACAACATGTAACGTCACCATGGTGTGTCCCTCGTGAACTCACACACTCGAGCACTATAGCTACGCACATGCGTGATGTCGATCAAGCCTGTGAAGGTTTAGTGTTTATGCTTTTGGGTGGAGATTGGGATTGGGCTGTAGTCACCTTTTAAGAAGAGATTTAAATGAGTAACCAGTAGGATTTACTGTAAACCTGCTTAGGTTGGTAGAAATCTCTGCTTTAAAGACCAAACTAAAAGCACCCCATCATTATTCTTGATTCTATTACTATATAAACTATCATCCACATACTTAAAAAGACATTTGGATCAGAATCGACTGTTTAAAAGGACCAGTCTGCTATTGTTTTGTTTTTTAATCAAATCTCATGTGCAGACTCAAACCAACAATATGTTAGCCCGTCTGAGACATTAAAAAACACAAATATATCATCCATTTATTTTAAAAAGCAGCCAACCAATGCAGTTTTTAGCAAACGTCAAACAGGTCGGGTTTAGCTTCACTGGGGGGTCCATACTAGATATGTTGGCCCCCATCCATAGATTGTATGTAAAAGACATGTATATTTATGATTCATGCATAATTTAATCTATATAATACCTGAATACTGTTACTGTCTTATAACATTAAAAAAAGTTAATAAAGTAGCTCCTAAAACAGCAATGTGCTGTTATTATTCTTTTCCATAAGACACTGTACGGTATGATTTTAGTGGTATCCCCATAGGAACACTTGTTTTACTTTCTTATTATGTACACTCAGTCTTATTGCTTACTATGGTCATGTCATGTTTCTATCACTTGTTTATGTCTCACTGTCTTTACTGTGTGAGCTCACTAAAGGAAATAGAGCTGCAACGACAAGTCGTTTAGTCTTTAGTTTAGATCTGAAGCTCTTTTGTGAATTGATGACTGTTGGTCGAACCAAACAAGGCATTTGATGATATCATCTCGGACTTTTTTTATATTATCTGACATTTTATAGACAAAACAATTGATAGATCAAAAAACTAAAATCAGCAGATTAATTGATAAGAATAATAATTGTTGCAGCCCTGAAAGGAAAATCCTATTAACTATAGCAAATTAAATAATATTGCAACAACACATCAAGTTCATTTTGAGCAGACTTTGAAACAGGATGAATAAGTGCATTTGTTGGGGACTATTTTCAGCGGCGGATTAATCCACATGTGGTATTCTAGTGGTGAGTATCTGTATGTGGGATTGAGTCAAAATAAAGTGCAGTGTGTGTGATCATGGTGATGAAGGAACATGTCACCCAGTGCAACAGTGTCGCTCATTAATGAGTTTTTAACAGTTTTTTTTTAACAACAAAGGAGCTCTATGGCACAGAGGAATAACATATATCAGGCTTTGATAGAGAGACACACACACACACACCCACACACACACACACACACACACACACACACACACACACACAATAAAATACATTCAGTTTTGGTTTGAGTCTGAACACAAAACCTGATTTTTAGGGAAGAAAGTAGAATATGACCGGACTTATTTTACCGTTGAAGTCAGCAGTCAGCAGAAGCAGTTCACTGACTGTAATTTGATGCTCTTGTGAGCTTCAGCTTCAGCTGCTCTCACGTCTCTAAATAACTTCAGTCCAAACAGTTTGTTCTCAAGACTTTTCTTTCCTCAGGAATAATATTCTGGGGGAAAAACTGATTATACTAGATCTCTCAAATAACAAGAGTCTCAAATATGGAGATTTCCTGCTTTTCTCTGTTTTATATCATATTAAAGTGAATGTCTTTGGGTTTCTACAGACACAACAAGACATTTAAAGACAACAGACTTCTTGAACTTTGAGAAACTGGGATGGACATTTTTCAATATTTTCTGTCATTTTGTTGACCAAACAATGAATCAATTTAGCTAGAAAATAATCAGCAGATTAATAATATTCAATAATGAAAATAATCTTTAGTGGCAGCCCTAGGTTATAATTTTATTTTTTTGGCATGAAAAAGATTAAATGGCACAGTATTAGCCCTATTTTTTAAAATCTTCAGCCTGTTCACACCAATTTCTGTGCAAAAACACTCGAGACAGCAAATGAAAAAAATATACCAAAGCAGATAAAAATATCAAGATGATGTTCTCCTCACAGTCACGCATCCAGGTTCATTATCTGGATAAATATGCTAACAGTTCGTTAACAGCAGATGAAGCCGGTCAGACAGAAACAGAAACATTTGGTTTACTGGTGGTGTAAAAATCCCTGGTTTGAATGATACAAATGAACCCTCCGGTGTTGAGTGACTGTGATGCGGGCCGACGAACGTTCACACAACAAGAGAGAAACTAAAACGTCCTGAATGTTTTTAAATGTTCATCTGTAGTCAGGTGACGTTGGTGTTAAAGACAGCGGGGACGTCTGGACGCTTTCAGGACTTTAAAGCAGGTGTTCCAGTGGTGAGCCGTGAGTTCATTTCTACCTTTAAGACACTTCAACACTGTTACCTATTTTCAATCTGTGATGTTCAGTCAATTTAACAGTGTATGAGCTGTTGTATGTCATCTATATACCGTCACAGCCTTAATGTACCATCACCTGCAACTATCATAAGATTCCATTTCTAAAGCAGACACATTTTCCTTTTCATTGTGTGCATGTTGGTGTCTTACATAATAATCACTTATGATGCAGCACCTCATTTACCACCAACAATGAAACCATATAATGAAGCATGCATCAATATGTACTTCACTTTACTTAACACGTGCAATGATAACTTATAAACTTGCATGAACTATCATAGTTCACTATAATAGACTGAGGTTTTAGCAAGTTAGAATCTATTGCCTCGACTACGGCTCCACCTAACTGTGCTGTGTATTGATAAATCTATGGCGCTGTCCGTAGTGCTGAAACAGCAGACAGATTTGTAACTACGACTTGTTCTCTGAATCCCGCCCTTCCCAGTTTAGTTTTGGATCTAAAATGAATAAATCACTTACTGAAGATTCTAAACATCACAGGTAACAGATTTAAAAGTGTTGAAGTGTTTCAGGGGAGACTTGCTTTGTGATAAAACTAAATGAGGTGAGCGTACATTCCCTGCAGAAAGTCACAAACATCCATGAACTCATAGATCCAGATCAGAGTAGGTAAAACCCGGAAGAGCTCTGCACCCAGATGGTGTTGCATACTGTGATTTTACAATTCTGGAGAGAGAGAGCGCCGAGTGAACAAGGTGGTGGAGACCAAGCGCACCCGCACAAAGCAGCAGAGGTGCGTTACATTCCTATGACAGTGTTGAGCAGAGAGGAAGTGCAATCAGACGGTACCAGTGCTTTCATTCAGAGACAGAAAACAGAAAGAAAGAGGAGCAAGCTCCGCCTCCAGTGACCTCTGCGTCTTCAAACCAGCCAATCAGTGAAGCACTTCTCAGTACACGCAATTGACCGTTAGCTAAAACCTTATTGTTAAATTAATAAAAACAATTAAACAATGAAAATAAAAAACATTTAAATTCAGACAGACTATTTTTTTGTTCCAATGAGGGCGCTATATAGTGGTTACATTTTCACACTTAGAATTGGTACATTCAAATAAAATGGCGGAGAGTAAATATATAGTGATGGAGTTCATGTTAATTAGCTAGCTAGGTGCTAGAAAGCTGCCTTTTTAATAGCACAATCGCTGGTAAATTTGAGAAGCTGCTCCTGTCTGAAATCAAGGACCCATTGTTTAAATTAAAATTATTTTTTGATGGTAAATCTGGCACTAGTTATCATTTTAAACTGTATATAAGCCTTCTAAAAAATACAAAGCTTAATGTAGCATCAAGGCAGCAAATCTAATTAACAGGTATGGGGCTTGGTGAAGGATAAACTGACAATTATGTCAAATAAATTAGATGAATGTCTTGCTAAAATACTGATATTAATAATAATAGTCAGTACTTTATAGTACTAGCATAAGTGCGTGACATTTGGGGCACACTGTAAATACAGTAACTAGAACTACTTCATGGCCTTTTAAGTTTGCTCTTAGCAAGCAAATGTTTATTAGCAAGCTGGCTAGCTAAGTATAAAGTTACTAGTGTTAGCATGGTAATATACTGTTGCTAACTAACTAACTAAGATAGAAGAGCTAGCAAGCCAGCTTACTAACTAAATTAATTTATAAACTTTTTCTTGTTTCTAGTTTATGGGTTTACCTTTGTAAGCGACCCACTGATAGCGCAGTAGAGTCTCTCCTGCTTGCTCTGCCCGACATACGCTCATTTGCATATTAATGACGCCATCGTGCATTATTTGCATTAAACTTAGTGGTTGTCTCGGCTGACTGCCTGCACACAGCGCAAGAGTTGAGGAAGGGATAGATGAGCCGTGGACTGTGATTGCTCTGAGTCTGAGCAGCATGTATGAGTATTAATTACAATACAATACATTTCTCACTTTTAACCTGATGGTCTGAATAACTCGCTAACATGTAAAAGTTTCAACATTCAGAGGGAGGTATTTACTGATGTATTTTAATTTGTAGAACAAAATGTTAAAATCGCTTAAGCTTGTGTTAACTGCAGACATCATCTCAGACATCTAACCAAAAACCCATAAAACAAAACTATTGACTGAGACGAGAGAACCAGAAGTGCATTCCTGCAGTACTCTACAGCAGAGCACTATTGTGATGGTGACAAATGCAATTTTGATTGGGTAATAACAAATGTATCTAGTAATTGGCTTGTTGATGTCACAGGTAACTGTGGATGGAGATATGATTGGCTGGTTTGGTGACAAAAGAAAGAAAGAAAGAAAGTCTGTAGAGAACAGTTGATGCTTCAGAACAAGTCCCAGTACGTTCCTGTTTGCTCTGGTAAATTCCCATTCCAGTCTAACTGGGTCCAGGTTTAGGTCCAGTTCTTAGTCCAGAGCCGGCTGTCTTCCACCTTGGCTCCAGATTCCTTTCCTGTCTGCTAGGTAACCAGCTTTGAGTCGGTGGGGAGTGGGTTGAAGAGGGAGAGAAGAAGAGGGGGGGTTCACCCAGGTGTGGTGGGCAGGTCCCCCTGACTGGTTAAACAGGTGGAGCTGGGGCAGGTCTTTGAGGCACCAGAGGCTGAGATGCAGCAGAAGGTTTCGGTTTTCTGAGAGAGAGAGAGAGAGAGAGAGAGAGAGAGAGAGAGAGAGAGAGAGAGAGAGAGAGAGAGAGGGAGAGATAGTGGAGAGAGAGAGAGAGAGAGAGAGAGAGAGAGAGAGAGAGAGAGAGAGAGAGAGAGAGAGAGAGAGAGATAGTGGAGAGAGAGAGAGAGAGAGAGAGAGAGAGAGAGAGAGAGAGAGAGAGAGAGAGAAGTTAAAGTTAGCTTCAACTCTATCAAATTTAACTATTTTGACTTTGAATAGTTTGTCAACAAATCTCAACTCAAGGTCTTGAGTTTGACTTTCTGATGTACGTCGGTGTTTCCAGAAGCTGAACAGGGACATTTATATAACGTTGTGTCATTGTTCTTACAGGGGAGGAGGAGGAGGCCTCAGAGCGTAGGAGGGAGCTGTCCTGCTGGTCTCCACCACCTGATGATCACACAAACACACAGAGAAGTCAACTTAAAATATTTAGTCCAAAATGTTTCTAAATCTTCTGTACTTAAACGCACAATATTTCATTTGCTCAGCCTGTTAATGTAATATGTATTCTGAAATGGGTCATTCTGCATAATACTTTTACTTTTGGTACTTTAAGTACATTTTGATGATCATCCTTTTATTTCAATAAGATTTTGAATGTCAGACTTTTACATGTAACAGAATATTTCTACTCTGTGGTAATATTACTTTTACTGAAGTAAAACATTTGAGTACTCCTTTTACCACTGAGGAAGTGAATGTTTTAAAAACCTGAAAACAAACACACAGAATGTAAAATAAACTAAACAAAGAATATTCTCTAAAAGCAGCAGCAAGCAGATGCAGTTCAGAGCTCTACAGCAGCAGGACTACAGATTACAGTAGCAGGACTACAGATTACAGTAGCAGGACTACAGATTACAGTAGCAGGACTACAGATTACAGTAGCAGGACTACAGATTACAGTAGCAGGACTACAGATTACAGTAGTAGTATTACAGAGAGTATTTTACCTCCTGCGGTGGCAGTAGCTGAGCGTGGTGCTTCACATGGAGAGAGAGCAGAGGATGTGAGGACTCATTCATTTTAATTAGTTGTAATAACAAACACACACATTCAGTCTTCTAATGTGTTTATCACACATCTGATCTTTTTTTATTAAAATCAGATTTGTCTGTTCAATACACCCTTTTTTTCATATGGACTATCTGGCAATCAGAAAATCCATTGGCATGAGTTTCAGAGTCAAGTCAAAATTATTTTCTGATGAAAATAAAAAGAGTAGGCCTGAAACTTTAAAATCAATTCACAACATTGTCCTCTTTGTAATAATATGACTTCTCGTCTTCAACAGAATAGGATTATTTAATTAAATTTAAATTAATAAATACTGACTGACTGGAAAGAATTTCAAGTGGGCTGAGGGGTCACTGGTGGGTGATTGGACTCAGCAGCACTAACGATGAGTTTATTAATCGACTGTTGATTAACAGAAGCAGCTAGTCATCTATGAATTAACTAAGTAGTCTACAGTTTTACAGGTTCATCTACAGATTAGATCATTTATAAGCGAGCTATTCAAAACAAGACTTCACTTATCAGCATCTTAAATGTATGAAATTGAACTATGTTAATTGTTAATTGTTGTTGTTGTTGGGCATACACAAATTGAAAAGATGACGTCATTGTTTCCCAAACGCTCCGTTTAACTTGTCCAAACAGACATAAATTAACGGGAGTTTTGAAAATCTGCACCTTAGAAGGTGTTTATTTTTAAATAAAAATCGCCTTTTTAGTGACCTGAAACTTTGTTTGCGGACAAGAAGCCAAGAAATTGAGGAAAATATTTGTTTTCAAAAATATCTGTATACGTGTACACAGCTCCTAAACCTGAGGTTTACCAGGAGGACAGTGACATCATCATCACCATCATCAGCGACCTCCTGATCAGCAGGTCACAGGCAGGTTTATTACATGTACATGTTTATTATGTCATTGTATCTGTGTTTACTGTCTACATGGTGTCTGCTAATGGGCGATTTACAGTGGAAAAAGGCTTGTAGCATCTACAGTATGACCTGTTGACGGTAAACTCACCCCGCCTCTGACGATGTTGTTGCCGTTGCCCCCAGCAACAGATGGAGGCTGCGCTCTGGGAGGAGGTCTGCTGGGATTGGCAGAAGCTACTGCGCCGTCAGCCCTAAAGTCAGGAAGTGACATAAGCTCAGTGAGTGCAGTCACAAGGCTTTCATAATAAAATAATTTTCACAACTTGTCACAAATACAATTCTAATAATATTAATTTCATCTGTTGCTATCTGCGCCGCTAAAAATACAAATTTAGCAGAGTGACTGCCATTCTGTCACAAACACTAGTTATTATAGGATTTGTGGTTTCTGGTCGGCGGCGGCGGGTGTGGTTGCTGAACTAATTGGTCACATGTGCGGGTGGCCGGTCTGTTACGGCAGTGGTTTCAACCTTTCTGTGGCCAAGGCACACCAAAGACCAAGCCAAAATCTCAAGGCACACCTGTGTTCATATCTGGGCAAAATACCCTCTATAACAGTTGGGGGAATATATATGTGTATGCTGTCGGAGCTCCGGTGCGAGTCCTGTCGGAGAAAATTGATAAAAAAAAAAAAATTGGATAATTTCCCACGGCACACGTGACGATCTCTGGCACAGTGGTTGAAAATCACAGTGGTTGAAAATCACTGCGTTACGGTATGGCACGTCGCAGTGCCAGGGCATCGGCGGATCTTGAAAATCAGACCCATGTAGTACTCTGGCACAGAGCACAGTTCTCAGAGCAGTTGTCAGAGTGTCCTTGAATGCAGCATAGAGGACAGTTTTAGAGCAGTTGTCCGAGCATCCTTGAACACGCATGAAGGACAGTTTTAAAGCAACTGTCGAACGCAGCACAGGGCTGTCAGTCTGAACTGATTATTAATAGAAACAACAGCTGAGTCGTCCTCCTCTGACAGCTGAAACCTTCTGGATGTGGAGGCATGGCAGCTGTGACTGGAGTCTGTGTCACAACATCTTAATTAATTAATCTAATTCATTCTATTTTATCTATCCAGGTTTTATAGCCTGAAAATCCTCAATCAGAGCTTTTAAAGCTTTTTCAAACAGGTCATGAAAGTCAAAGTCCTCTGACCTTTGGCTTTCATTCTGCACACGCTGGTTTTACTTGTACTGTTACTGTGTTATTTTTGAGCTGTATCAACTACTGATCATTTAAATATAGTGTAGGTACTTGTTGTCATTGTTGTTATTATCGTCAAACTACTGTTGTTAAATAAGTGGTTTGTTCTTGTAGTTTGCTTGTTTATTTTTTAAAGTTATATTTTTGAGCTTTTCATGCCGACAGAGAGAGGTGAAGATCGTGAAAGGGAGGGAGAGAGAAGGGGAACGACATACAGCAAATGGCCACGGGTCGGACTCGAACCTTTATATATGGGTCGCCTGTGCTACCGGGACGCCCTGCTTGTTTATTTTTGATCACATATGTGTTTTACATTAGGAAGTAATGTCCTGTGTGGACCCCAGGAAGAGTAGATCTTGGCTAATGGAATAAAAAAAGGTTGGTTAGCAAGGTTTGTGTTTTACTGACGAATGGAATAAAATATATATTTTTAAATAAATAGATCATCTAGTACCAGAAAGATGTTAGAATATGCGTATGAATTCTTGAGTTATGGCAAAAAATGTGTTTCGTGAGGTTGCAATGACCTTTGACCACCAAATTCTAATCAGATCATCCTGGTGTCTGAATGGACGTTTGTGCCTGAAGAAATTCCCTCAATGCGTTCCTGAGATCACGTTCACCAGAAAGGGACAGACACAAACATAATGATTGTGAAAATGAGGATTAGATTTTTATTTTTTTATTTTTTAAATAAAGAACGATTTACCACCATGCACATGTGCACACATTACAAAATGTGGCCATTCTTTTGTATGTTAAGCAGAAAAGGGGTCCGACATCACAGTGCAGTAGGATGGTTTATGCTCTTTCCAGTTCATCAAAAATACAGGACAATGCGCAAAATTGGTATGTAGGTTCATTTAATTTATTTGGGTACTGCTGCTGCTCAAAGTTCAAATTCGGCTGCACTAATGTGCCAAATGATTCAAGTCCATTTCTGTTACAAACTAAATAAAGGCCAACTTTCAACATTTCTCTTTTTTTCTTGTCATTATTTGCAAATTTGGTATTTATGTAGTAATTACAATATTCAGTAGCACAACGTAATGTTACTTTAAAATTGTGATACTGACTCTATTTTTAAACAGATAATTAGTAATTATTAGTTTCCTTCCCAACCCTGCATCCTACTCTGCTCTTTAGAGTAGCAACATTTGTGACATTCTGATGATCATCCATGATGGAGACTCTCCAAGTCAGAGTCAACAACCCTTATCATAACATGTGTTTGTGGATATTCAGACTCACTGGTATCCCTGTGACCTCTTCCTGCGGATCAGCCCGAGTCGTCGCAGCAGCTCGTTCCTGCGCAGGAAAACAAAGGCACCCAGAGCGAGAAGAGGAAGGACGAGGAAGAAGAAGACGAGCAGACCATCTCTGACGGACGTGTCTTTATCTGAGGACAGACACACAAACAAATCAAATGTTTGTTAACATCTATACTTTCAATAGTAAAACATCTTGGGGGTAGATTTTGGGTCCCATCTTAATGATGAGATGTGGCGAAACATTTTATTGAATGCAAAACAAATACATGTTGTAACAAATCCTATTGGATCCAATACAAGAGTTCTTTACGGACATGTAATCCCAGCTATCTGATGTAAATATGAGCCTCCATTATGTCTGAAATGTAACAATAGCTGTGGTACATACAGTATATCATCTTATGTGGTCGTGCATATGTGGTTTTGGCTGGCAGTCCAAAGCGAGATTAAGAAAGTAGTTGGGATACATATCATCATACCATTATGACAGACGTCTCTGTGTGTGTGTGTGTGTATATTTGTGTGTATCTGAGTTTCGATTATCTCGCCGGT